>NC_137958.1:15688422-15770275 GCF_963924665.1 Micromys minutus | reverse complement strand
TCCTACTAGTTACCATAAACATAAAGTATATGTAGAACAAAATACAACATGAAAAAAGTCAGAGTTTTCTTGGTCTGTATAGATTAAACATAATGATTTTTGAATAACAAAAATTGCCACAAGGCTATATTCTTAGCTTTTGGATTATTAACGATTTAAGGTCCAGGCCAACCACATTCTTAACATTTGACAGAAATGCTTGTGCCAGTTACAATTGTTTCTGCAACTGGTCAGATGGTCTTTGCTTGTGTTATTATTCCGTTCCATGACTACCTGTTCTGCACAGCCTTCAACCCTTGCAACCACCTCACCAGGTCTTGGTTCTTTACCTGGAGAGGCGACCTGTACTTTCATTTCTGCCAGGTCTGTGCAACTTGTCAGGCTACCTCAATTAGGCTGTTGTAGTTCCCATTGATTTTAATCTCAGGAAAGTGTTAATACTAAAAGAAGCCCTAGATGGTCTCTTGCACTCCAGCCATAATCTTTCTTTTCTCCATTGTGGAGAAGCAATTCAGTTTTCCAATGGTAATCTCCATGAATCACCCTCCTAACACTGTTACTCTATTCTCAGACTGTTGACTTAAGGGCATCAGAAGCTCAGAGTGGCCAGAGGTTCCAGTTGAACAAAATGTTTATGGTGGCTCCTGGAAGGAGCTCACCCCTCTCTGGAACCAAAACTCAGAGGCCAGCAGAATTGTGGTCAAAAGAACAGAAAGAAATATTTTCTAATAGCTAACTTGAAATGAACGTGAGTGGAACTATCCTTCTTTCCACCCTTTGATTCTATGCATCCTGGCTATGGGAGAAACCATGACATTTATTTGATACAAATACAAAGCATATGTTACCTTCTCAAGAACCCTGGCTGAGGTCTAAAACAGTGCTGCTGCCATTGAATTGCTATAACCATGTCTTTGAAAGCCATTTCATGTTTCTCTTAGGCCAGATACTTCAGAATAATGGGGAAAATGGTACAAGCAGTGGATCCCATTATTTTGGGCCCACTGTTATACTTCCCTCATTGGGAGTGAATTGTTTGGCCAGAAGCTATAGTGTACAGACTACCATTATAGAGAATATGGCCAACATGTGTAATAGTTTTGACAGAAGCTGTACTCATGGAAAAGACAAACCCATAAACCAAACAGGCATCTATTCTAGTAAGGACAAATCACTGTCCTTCTTCAGAGAAAATTGTCAAATTCAGTCAACCTGCCACCAGGTGGCTACTTGGTTATCCTTTGGAATGGTACAATATCTGAGACTCGGTGTTAGTCTACGCTAATGGCAGAGCTGCCATTCTGTAGCTGTAGCCAATGCATCCTTGGGGAATAGAAGTCTATCTCTGGCATCACTGTCATTTTGTCCATGGGCCCATTGCTCAATGACAGATTCATCTCTCTATGTCCTATGATATGGGACTCCTAAGAATTTCAGTGAGGTAGAAGAATTATGGTTGGATTTATTTTCCATTTTCTGATGCACATAGGTATTATCAAGTCCAAAGTAGTCACTAACAGCTGCTCACTTGTTCCAATCAGCTTATTGTATGAACCAATATGGAAAAGATACATAATCAAGATGCCTTTGAGCTAAGTTATGGGACATGGTGGAGAGTTAATATATCACCATAAAACTGTAAAAGTAATGGCCTTGCAAATTTTTCCTGGTAGTCCTTATGGACAGGTAAAAAAAAAAAAAGCAGGTAAAAGATCAATGTTTGTATATGATTGAGCAGGAGAGATATTAATATGCTTAGCAGGGACACCATAACTGGTACAGCAGATGTAATTGAAGCCATTACTTGGGTGAGTTTTTGATAGTCATCTGTCATTCTCAGTGATCCACTTATTTGTGAACTAACCAGATAGGGGAGTACAAGAGAGCTGTAATGGGAACCACTCCTGCATTTTTCAAATCCTTGACAGTGACACTAACTTTTGCTCATCCTTCAACCATCATATACTCATTTTGATCATTATTTTACTCTGGCTAAAGCAACTCTAAAAGCTTCCATTTGTAGGTTGTGGGTTCTGTATCCACTCTGCCACAGGGCACAGTCACTTGAGGAGGTGAAACTCAGGAACTGACTGTGCTTACCTCACACTGTCCCCAGGGTGGTGTTAGGCTGTAGCAAAGTCGTTGTACACTGCTCTGGGGTGGGAAAGCACAGTCTGAGGTTCAGGACAGCCAGAGAAGGTTTGGGGGCTCCTGGACCTGTGACAAGATCAGGGCCATCTGGGTCTCAGGCTCTTGGACACCCAGGAGCTGCTGGAAGCTGAAGAAGAGTTGAAAATGAAGTGAGGCAGGGCAAGGACTGGATCTAGTCCATGGAGGCTTGGAGAGGGGAGCTTTGGCTGGTCCTACAGGGAGAGTCTTTGACTTTATGGCTGCAGACTTGGTGGTGATTGATCATTGCAGGGAGCATAAAGAGGCCTTCTCCTGGAGACAAAACAACAGCTCTTCTCCATTGTTCCCCCTGCAGATTCCAATGAAAAAAGGCAGTCCATGCTATTAAGGCATTTATTGTCATGGAAGACAGTGGATGTGTAAAACCATGCCCCCTTCTCAGTGTATGCCTGAGATTAAATACATTTTACAGGGAGGAATGTCGGTGAGAAAAATGTATTGGCTAAGTTCTTCAGGCCTTTAAGTACCTCACTGTAATAGAGAATGCTGTCTTGAGCCTAAGTGACCACTGGTCATGTCCTTTTCTACCTGTGCGGGTCTTGGGACTTATGTGACTGATGGTCACAAATCTATAAAGGGCTGTGACTATTCACCAAGACCTGGTACCCAGGAACAGACAAAGCTCCTTTCATGGACTCCGAGTCAAGATTCATCTGCAGGGGTGCTAAAATGACCTGCTGTTGTAGGTTTCTGCCTCCTAATGCTGTCCCGAGACTTGCTTCCAGAATAGCTTCAGGAATATTGCAGATTCCTGATATATGCAGTTCTTCCAGCCTTTCAGACAAAACCAATCAGAATTTCAATTAAGTCTTGACTCTTCTAAGCATACAGAGACTGGATGACTGATGCTAAAAGCTAGCTTTCTTAAGTCTAAACCTTTTTTTCTAATTTTCCTATTCCTCAACACCTCTTTAAAATGAACTTATTACCCCCAGTCAGTAGCAAGAATCCATGGAGAGTTTTCATCCTAATATTTTGGGTTTGTGTGTCTCATTAGGTTTATTTTATAAATTATACATAAATTGATTGTAATTTTAAGGGATAAATTGGAAATGGTCATAATTTTGAACTGGGAGTAAGTATATGGGATGGATTACTACATTTATTCTTAAACAAAACTTGGTATAGCCACAATATTTCTTTGGTACAAATCTTTATAATTATTGCAAAATTAAAGTTATAATTTCTTATATTGATACAGAATTTATATATTTATATAGTTTTAAGGTTTTCCTTGGTATAAGTTTTAAAATTGATAAAAACATTTAATCAATATTGTTACTTTTAGCTAGTCATTTTGCCTGCACAAAGTACAAGACTTAAACCCAGTCCTTCTAACATATGTATAAGATGATTAAGTAATGCAATTAAGGATGTGATAATAAACTCATGGTTATATTAGATTGTTGTAATTTTAGTAGAATGTTTTTAATATCATACAAAGAGAAATAACTGAGTTAGTCAAGGTTAACAGTTCACAGATACTTTATATAGATAGTCTTCAAAAACATCAAAACTTCACAGAGTACGTCATTCAAAGCATTTTATTATTAATAGAAATTTTGACTAGAAGAGCTGTCGGCTCCTGACAGTACCCCCAATCACACTTTAGAGACAATATTGAACATCATTACCTCCAATTGTTATGCTATCCGCTGGGTAAGAAATACCCTAATACATTTTGCAGACAAATGCTGTCCATAAAAGGAAAACTGGATGCAGGGTAGTCGATTGCTTAGCTCTGCCAAAACAGAGTAAACTAGTACTTCATAATTCCTGCCTCACTTAAGATTCTTCAGATAATTCTGAGCCAGAAGATTCAAAAATTACCCTCCAACATTTTGAGAAATAGGGGACTGTCCAGGTAGTCAGCTGTCTCTACAAACTGGTTAAGTTTTAGATGTTATGTTTTCATGGTTCCTATTTATTCAGATAATATTGAATTCATTCTTGGAACTCTGATGTGGTTAAAGACTAGTTATAGACTCATAATCAAAATTATAAGTTGTTTAACATTGAAGAAGATGATCTAGATTTGAAAAGATGACATTCAGATGGTAATATAAGTTAAAATTAAAACATTATTCAGAAATAGAATTATAGAGTGTAAGTGAAGTTATATGTTAGAATAACATATCTGAATTGATAAAATTTATGGACTTGATATTACTAAAATATCCTATACATTATAGTTCAATATAACTGTGTTAAATATGTACATAGCATATTTGAGAGGATGGACTAAGAAGATGGAATGCTACTTGTGTTAATTTGGTTCCCATAACTACAAGATAACCTGCATGTATGCATGTAAGACACTTGGGAAACCTGTCCTCAGTTGGCTTTGATTGGCAAAGAAAGTTCCCAGTAATCATTGTTGCAAATGGGCAACAGAGGTGAGAATTTTAGGTTCCTAGGTAAGGAATGCAAGAGAACAGAAATTGCTATTGCAGGGGAAAGAAAAAGTTGCAATCTTAGAGTGGCAAAAGACCATTTTCCAGACATGTAGGAACCAGGGAAAAGCATTCCCAGGTGCACAAAAGGGTCTAGGCTAACAAAGATGGAATATAAATTTTAGTAAGTAAAAATATCATAGGGCAAGTGTTATCACTATGGAATTTGGGAAAAGCCCAATCATTGTGCTGTGTAAGGCATATTAAAATAGAAGACTACTTGTGTGTGTGTGTGTGTTTTTCATTAAAAAATCCAGAGCACTGGGAAATTAGTAAGGAACTTGCACTGCTACTACCAGGTGACAAGGGTAGATTAATCAACTATAGCTACAAAGTTTTCAGGTGTAATTTTAAATAGTTGTTATATGAAATTTCTAACTATTTTTAATAATTTTATTAGCTAATCTTTGTATTTACAGTTCAAATATTATTCCCTTTCCTCCCTTTCTTATACTGCTCCACCTCTCCTTGCTTTCATAAATATATTCCCACTCCAAACCACACATTCTCACCTCATCATCTTGGTATTTCTCTACATTGGAAAAATGAGCTTTTATTGGACCAAAGGACTTTTCTCCAATTGATACCAGGAAATGCCATCCTCTTTTAGATATGTAGCTGGAGCCTTCGGCTTCTCCATGCATACTCATTGGTTGGTGTTTTAGTCCCTCTGAATTCTGGAGAAAGATTGGCTGATTGATATTGTCATTCTTCCTATTAAGTTTCAAAACCTCTCAGCTCCTGCAGACCTTTCTCTAGCTCCTCCATTGAGGTCCTCATGCTCAGAGCAATGGTTAGCTGAAAGCATTCTCATCTGTATCAGTATGACTCTCTCAGGGCCTCTGAGAATACATCAATATCAGGCTCCTGTTAGTAAGCACTTCTTGGCATCAGCAATAGTGACTGGGTTTGATAGCTGCATATGGGGTGAATCCCCAGGTGAGAAAGTTTCTAGATAATCTTCCCTTCAGTCGCTGCCCCACTATTTGTCCCTGTATTCTCTCCCAAGTTCTCTATTACAAGAAGGACTGAAGCAGCCACATTTTAGTCTTCCTTCTTTTAGATCTTCATAAGGTCTGTGAATAGTTTCATTGTTATTCTGAGATTTTGGGCTAGTATCCATTTATCAGTGAGTGCATAGCAGTTGTGTTCTTTTGTGACTAGGTTACCTCACTCAGGATGACACTTTCTAGGTGCATCCATTTGCTTAAAAATTTCATGAAGTCACTGTTTTTCTTAATTTATTTATTTTATAAAATATTATTGTAGTTAAAATTCATTATATAAAAATATATGATGAATACATATTTTTTTCTTTTATTTTTCTTTTTTCTAAGAAGTACTGAGGCTTCCACATTTCAGCCTTCCTTGCTTTTGAGTTTCATCAGTTCTGTGAGTGGTTTCTTGGGCATTCAGAGCTAGATCCAAATAACAGTGACATGTGTGGTTTTTTGTGACTGGGATGAAAGTCTCTTGTTCCATCCATTTGCCTATGAATTTGATGAAGTCATTTTTTTAATAGCTGAGTAGTACTCCATTTTGTAAATATACCACAATTTCTGTATTCATTTTTCTGGTGAAGGACATATGGGTTTTTTCCAGCTTCTGGTTATTATAAATAAGGCTGCTATAAACATTGTTGAGCATGTGTCCTTGCTAGATAGTGGAGCTACTTTTGGGTATATGCCCAGGACTGGTATACCCAAAGTAGTACTATGTCCAATTTTCTGAGGAACTACCAGACTGATTTTCAGAGTGGTTGTACCTGTTTACAATTCCACCAACAGTGGAGGAGTGTTCCTTTTTCTCCATATCCTTGCCAGCATCTGCTGTCACCTGAGTTTTTTATATTAGCCATTCGGATTGGTGTGAGATGGAATCTCAGGGTTGTTTTGATTTGCATTTCTCTGATGACTATGGTTGTTGAGCATTTCTTTAGGTCCTTCTCAGACATTCAATATTCCTCAGCTGAGAATTCTTTGTTTAACTCTGTACCCCATTTTTAATAGGAATATTTGATTTTTTAGAGTCTAACTTCCTGAGTTCTCTAATGGATACTAGCCCTCTATCAGATGTAGGATTGGTAAAGTTCCTTTTCCAATATGTTGGCTGCTGTTTTGGCTTCTTAACAGTGTCCTTAGCTTTACAGACACTTTGCAGTTTTTATGAGGTCCCATTTGTCGATTACTGATCTTAGAGCACAAGCCATTGGTGTCTTGATCCGGAAATTTTCCCTTGTGCCTATATTTTGTAAGCTCTTCCCCACTTTCTCTTCTAATAGTTTTCATGTACCTGTTTTTATGTGGAGGTCTCTGATCGACTTTGACTTGAGCTTTGTACAAGGAGATAGGAAAGGATAGATTTGTTTTCTTCTGTAATCTGCTGCAAGTTTAACCAACAACTTTTGTTGAAGAGGCTATCTTTTTAGGTCCTTTGTCAAAGATCAAGTGACCATAGGTGGGCGAGTTCATTTCTGGGTCTTCAATTTTGTTCTATTGATCTACTTGCCTATCTCTGTACCAATACCATGTTTTATAGCACAATTGCTTTGTAATATAGATTGAGATCTGGTATAGTGAATCTCCCAGAAGTTTTTTGTTTGTTTGTTTGGTTGTTTTTTTTTTTTTTTTTTTTTGTTTGTTTTTTTGAGAATAGATTTCCCTATTCTAGGTTTTTTTTTTTTTTTCAGATGAACTTTCAAATTGCTCTTTCCATTTCTATGAAGAATTGAATTGGAATTTGATGGGGATTGCATTGGATCTGTAGATTGTTATTTGCAAGATGGCCATTTATACAACATTGATCCTTCCAATCCATGAGCATGGGAGATCTTTCCATCTTCTGAGATCTTATTCAACTTCCTTATTCAGAGTCTTAAAGTTCTTGTAATACATAGCCTTCCTTGCTTTGTTAGGGCCACCCCAAGGAATTTTATAGTCTTTGTGACTATTGTGAAAGATGTCAATTCTTTAATTTCTTTCTCAGCCTGTTTATCCTTTGAGTACAGGAAGGCCATTAATTTGTTTGGTTAACTTTATATCCAGTCACTTTGCTGTAGTTGTTTGTTAGCTATAAAAGTTCTTTGGTGAAATATTTGGGATCACATAAGTATACTATCATATCATCGGCAAATAGTAATATTTTGACTCCTTCCTTTCCAATGTGAATCCCTTTGACTTTTTTTTTTTTGTTGTTGTTGTTGTTGTCTAACTGCTTTGGCCAGGACTTCCAGTAGTAGCTATTCTGACTGATGTGAGGTGGAAATAAAGGGTTTTTGATTTGCATTTTTCTGATGACTAAGGATATTGACCATTTCTTTCAGTGCTTCTCATCCATTCAGTATTCCTCACAATTTTGTGTTTAGCTCTGTCCCCTATTTTTAATAGGATTATTTGATTCACTAGTGTCTAACTTCATTAGTTATTTGTATGTATTAGGTATTAGCTCTCTGTCAGATGAAGGATTGGTAAAGATCATTTCCTAACTTGTTGGTTGCTGTTTTGTCCTATTGACAGTGTCATTTGCTTTAGAGAAGTGACACCATTTTATGAGGTCCCATTTGTTGATTCTTGATCAAAAAGAATTCTATCAAATATTCAAAGAAGACCTAATAAAATTACACTTCCAACGTTGCTCAATACTAGCAGAGAGAACACTACCCAATTTGGTCTTTGAAGCCGTAAGTGTGCTTATATCTCAACCACACAAAGATCATTCAAAGAATGAGAACTTCTCACAAAATGTCCCCATGAAAATTAATGCGAAACAATCAATAAAATTCTTGCAAACCAAAACCAACAACACATCAATACTATCATTCACCATGATCAAGTAGGCTTAATCCCAGGAATACAGGGATGGTCCATTATATGGAAATCCATCAATTTAATCCACTATATAAACAAACTAAAAAAACACAAAACATTATCATATTATTAGATGCCAAAAGATCATTTGACAAAATTCAATAACCCTTTATGATAAAAAGTCTTAGAAAGATCAGGAAGTCAAGGTCCGTACCTAAACATAGTGAAAGCAATGTACAGCAAACTGTAGCCAACATCAAACCACATGGTGAGAAACTTGAAGCAATCCCATAAAAATCAGACACCAGATATGGCTGTCCACTCTCCCCCTACCTATTCAATATAGTACTGAAGTCCTAGCCAGAGAAATTAGACAAGAAAATGAGGTCAAGATGATAAAAATTGGAAAGTAAGAAGTCAAAATATCATTAATTGCAGATGATATAATAGTTCACTTTAGTGACCTCCAAAATTTCACCTCAGAATTTCTAATCATGATAGCCAACTTCAGCAAAATGAGTGGATATAAAAATTAACTCAAACAAATCCATAGCCTTCTTCTATTCAAAGAATAACCAGGCTGATACAGAAATTAGAGAAATGATATCCTTCAAAATAGACACAAATATAAAATAACTTGGTGTGACTTTAACCAATCAAATGAGAAATATTTATGACAAGAATTTCAAGTCTCTGAATAAAGAAATCAAAGAATATTTCAGAAGATGGAAAGATCTCCCATGCACACAGATTGGCAGAATTAATAAAATAAAAATGGCCATCTTGCCAAAAGCAATCTACAGATTCAGTGGAATTCCCATCAAAATTCTACATAAATTCTTATAGAGTTTCAAAGAGCAATTTGCAAATTCATTTGGCATAACAAAGCACCCAGGATAGTGAAAACTATCCTCGGTAATAAAAAAATCTTCTCAGGGGAATCATCATCCCTAATATCAGATTGTATTGGCAAATCAATTGTGATTAAAAAAAAAATCAAAACTGCATGGTACAGAGACAGGGACACATATCAATGGAATAGAACTGAAGACCCAGACATAAAACCACACACCTATGGTTACTTGATTTTTTCAAAGTAGCTAAAAACATTCAATGAAAAAAAGAAAATAAAAGACAGCATTTTCTACAAATGGTGACGGTTCAACTGGCAGTCAGCATGTAGAAGAATACAAATCAACCCATTCTTATTCCCTTGTACAAAGCTCAAGTATAAATGGATCAAAGACCTCCACATAAAATCAGATACACTGTAACAAGAAAAAAAAAAAAAAAAAGAGTAAGTGAGGAAGTGCTTGGAACTCATAAGCATAGGGGAGGATTTTCTGAACAGAACATCAATGGCTTATGCTCTAATTTCTTATGCTTAGTGCTATGACCTTTCCTCTTAGCACTGCTTTCATTGTGTTTTAAAAATTTGGGAATGTTTTGCCTACATTTTCATTGGACTGTAGAAAGTCTTTAATTTCTTCCCTGACCCAGAGATCATTGAGTATAGTTTTGTTCAGTTCTTTTAAGTTTGTACACTTTCTGGTGTTTCTGTTGTTGATTTTCAGCTCAAATCCAAGATCCTCTGACAAGATACAAGGTGTTATTTTAATTTTCTTGCATGTGTTGAGGGTTGCTTTGTGACTGTATATGGTCAGTGTTGCAAAAAATGATCCATGAGGTGCTGTGAGAAAGGTATGCTATACTGTGTTTGGATGAAATATGCTATAAATGTTTGGGAGGTACATTTGATTCATAAATTCAGTTAGCTTCATTATTTCTTCATTTAGTTCTTGTCTGGATGAACTGTGCATTGTGAGAGTAGGATATTGAAGTCTCTCAGTATTAATGTGCATGCCTCATTGTGAGATTCAGCTTTAGCAGTGTTTCTTTTACAAGTATGGGTGTCCTTGTGTTTGGGACATCGATATTCACAGTTGAGATTATTATCTTGGTAGGTTTTTTAATGCATATGAAATATATGTTCCTGTCTGTTTTGATATATTTTGATTCATTAAAATTCTATCCTATTAAATATTAGAATTGCTACTCAATCTTCCATATTGGGTCTGATTTATTAGAAACTGCATCATATCATATGTGGATTTCTTGCTGTTCTCCATGGTGGTAAACACATGGTATACCACAGCCTCACTGAGAACAGCCATATTGCCAGGCTTCAGGATGTATTGAGCATTTCAGTGTTACTAGCAAGGTGCTATATAACTAACATATTATTACTAACAGAAGTCTCCAGACATCCTTCACAGTAGTTTTTACATTGGTCTTCTGAGTCATTTTCTAAGATTTACAAGGAGACTTATCCAGTATAGTTATAACTTAGCGGTATGGTCTAAACCTAGTCTCACTTAGTTGCTGGTGTGCCTACAAATGACTTTTTACAGGGTCAGCCCATAAAAATCACATGAACTATGACAGAGAGTAACCAAAATCTCTAACCTGGTTCTTTGGCTGATGGGATTTTCCAAAACTCTGGTTTGTGAAAACCTGTTTGGGGACAGGCTGGATTACTTCCTCCACACTTTAACTCTGACTCAACTCTACTTTCAGTAAGTCATTTCCATCCCATAAATCATAAAACAGTTACCTGGAAAAAACACTTCCTCAGTGTACTCTAAGATCTGCCATGGCAAAAGTGTAGCTTCAACTGTCTCTCCTGTGTTCCAAACTTGCACAGGAATATTCCCAAACAGAAATATGTGGCCCCAGTTCTGTTTACTATGATTGGTCTTCAGCTTCCTCACAACACTGCATACATTAAGATATTTTCTTGTTATCAAGAGAGATTCTTTATCCCACCCAAGTGTCTAGGCTAATCTCAATTCTGCATTTTATCAGATATGCCTAATCTGCTTTGTCATCCTAAATTAGAGGTGACAGACCTGCTCCGAAGTTGAAAATAAGTGATTCTGGAGGATGATCCTGAGCCTAAAAAGAGCAGTGGGACACTGGAACTAGTATAGATGCTTGGCAACTGAATATAATTAGCATGTCTCCATTTAATTTGAGGTGATCCAGTCCACCTAATACAACCCATGAACTGGAAGGACAAAAGCCAACTGTAGGAGATAGGGTGATGGCTCATAGGTTTAGAGCACTTCCTGTTCTCTCAGAGGACCCAAATGGTACCTACCAATCTATTACCACAGGGGATCTGGTTCCCTCCTCTGCCCTCTGAGCGATCTTCACTCAAGGGAGCCAGAGACATACAGGAGGCAAAACACCCATTCACAAAAATAATAAAACAGTTATTCCAAACAACAACAGCAACAAAAGCACAGTAAATGCATGGACAAGGCCACTAACATCTATATAATGCAATTTCTCAACTTACCACTGAGGCTGAATTACAAGAACAATAGAGGCACATGGTTCTGGTTTTTCTAATTTTTTTATACTTGTTTAGAAATGTTCTTTTTTCTTTTAGGCTGTATAGCAATGCAGTTATATTTTTCAGTATTTGGCCCACACGCTCAATAACAAATGTGTGTTATAGAGTGCTGTATTTTAGGGGTAGCAAAATGCATGACAACATGGAAATAGTATGGTAGTAATTATATTATTAAGTGTGTAACCATAGTGTTAGCTGCAATTCCACACATAAGGCACCATTCCCATGTGTAGCCCTGGCTGTTTAGACATTCACTGTGTAGCTCAAGCTGACAGAGCTTACAGACATCCATCTCTCAAGGTGAATTCTGAGATTTCAGGAGTGGGACAGCACACTTGAATAAAGAAGATGGCTTTAAGAGTGAAAAATTAGAAATCAATTATGAATAAAACATTTATAAAATGGCTTTAAAAGGAAAGAAATAAAGTAAATCGTCTAAGCAATATGAAAAACAAACAAAAGAACATATAACATCCCAATAACAAATTTAAAACAACTAAAAATGAGGATTCAAATAAAATCAGAAACAGAAAATCATACTAAGCTTAGTTCACTCTCACTAAAGATTTAGCAGCACATACCTACAGCCTAAGGTTGGTCTCAGATACTTGGTGGCAAGGAAGTCATCTCATTGCTCTAAAGTGGAGTTGTCAGAAATATAAAGGTAATAAGACTCAGAAGTAGCATGGATGGCTCACTGGATACATAAAATTAGGATTTATTCACACTAAGGAAACTATGAGATAAAAGACTCATCCAAGGAATATTGTGGATGCTGGGGATAGGGCTCAGCAGTATAATCGAGGCAGCCACTGAATCTGTGGGACATTCTCTTCCTAGTCTGTGAATAATTCCATCTCATGCTGTAGATTCTAAGACTTGAGAAAGGAAGACAGTTAAGTCACAGGCTTGCTAGAGATTTGCCATGCTAGCTGTCAGGCCAGTACTTCCCATCACTAATATATTAACATTGATCTTTTAAATGAAATCATCATTTGTATCTCTTACAAATAAGATTGACGTAGTAGGTGGCCTAGAAATTGCCAGAGACAGCCAGTCAAGGAGGGAACCACACTAAAGGTGTGAGGATAAAATTAGGAATGGCAGAAAGAAAATGCAAGAGAGAGAGGGAGGGTGCTGGTTAATGTCACACCAGAAAGCAAGTGTATTTCCTCAGTAATTTTTAAAGGCAAGCAACACAAAGCATGACCAATTCCAGGAAGATAAATAATGACCACAAATGCTTACATGGCCAGTTTGTGTTATAAAGTATCTATGTTTGAATAAGGCCATTACCTTCTTGCTTAAACAATATCTCAAGAAAGTATATTTAAGCAGAAGAATTTGTCAGGATATAATGCATGTCTTAATTATAAGCAAAGACAGATGTTGGCAGATTCATTCATAATTAATCACAAGCAAAAAGTCAGCTAGAGTTAATTTTGGATGTGCTCCCCACATGCACTCCATTTTTAATCTATGCAAGCCAAAGTCGTCTCTGCTATTGGTGCAGAAAGAATGTTTTTGTCTTAAGTCTCCCCTTCAAGAATTATAGACCTTGGCATGAATGAGAAGAGGCCTTTGGTCCAGGGAGGGCACATTTTCTCAATGTAGGAGAATGCCAAGGCACTGAGGTGGAGAAATGGATTATGTGCAAGTGTACCTTTGTGAAAACAAGTGGAAGGGGAGGGGGGATGGGATCAGGGTGGGAAAAGGGGATAACATTATAAGTGTAAACACCTTGAGTGTCTAATAAAAAAAAGGTATCGGCCATACCCATCATGGGTCCATGAATTAAATCATTCATGTCCTGTTTTAGGTTGTTCTACCCCTAAGAGAATCCTTATCAGTGTTTTTTATTTTAATCTACAGGTGCCATATATTTTATTAGTCATTTAGCAGAAAGCTGTGCCTGCATTAGATTGCCATCTGAAAACACAGCTCTTACCTGTCATTGGCCTGTGAATAATTTTGTATCTCTGGTCTGTCTTATGTTGTGTACATTGTCAAGATGATCTTAATCATCACTGACTACCAACTTCTGCTGAAGAAGATGTTGGAGATTAAACTTATTTAATTCTGAATTAACATTGTAAACATTCTGGGGTGATCCAGAAACACAGGCCTATTGAGACAGCACTCCTAGTAGCCAGGGAGCAGAGAGGTCTATGCCAAGCACTCGAAAAGTGTGCCCCCCCCTATTGGTTCAGGGGAGCAGGAAACCTGCCTTAGGGTCTCTGTTTCCACCCAGCAGCCCATGCATGCAGAACAGGCACTCAAGCCTAGAACTAGAACCCATCACTCCCATCACAGCAAACAGCGGAATGCAAAACACTCCAGAAAAAGAAGGCTCAGACTTTAAATCATACCTCAAGATGATGATAAAGATCCTTCAACAAGAACAGGAAGAAAAGCATAAAGAAATAAAAGCTTTTAAAGGAAAACAAGAAAAATACTCAAAGAAATCAAAGACCTAGAGAAAAACAGAACCAAAGATGAAGGAATAGAAGAATGAATTTAAAATGGAAATGGAAACAATAAAAAAACACTAAAAAAGAGGCAGAAAACCTAAAAAAGAAATCAGGAGTCACAGATGCAAACATTTCCAACAGACTACAAGAGATGGAAGAGAGAATCTCGGGGGCCAAAGACAACATTGAAAACATAGACAAAACAGTCAAAGAAGATGCAAAAACCAAAAAACTTCTAACCCAAAATGTCCAGGAGATCCAGGACACAATGAGAAGGCCAAACCTAAAGATAATAGGAATAGAAAAGGGCGAATAATATAAACTAAGAGGCACAGTAAATATATTAAACAACATCATAGAAGAAAACTTCCCTACCCTTAAAAATGAGATGAGCATGAGCAAAAAACAAGCCTACCGAACTCTAAATAGAGTGGGCCAGAAAAGAAATTCCTCCCGACACATAATAGTCAAAACACCAAGTGCCCAAAGCAAAGAAAGAATACTAAAAGCAATAAGGGAATAAAGTCATATAACATATAAAGGCAGACCAATCAGAATCATACGCAATTTCTCAACAGAGACTATGAAAGCTAGAAGATCCGGGACAGACACCATGCAGACCCTAAGAGAACACACGTGTCAACCCAAGCTGCTATACCCAGCAAAACTCTCAATCACCATAGATGGAGAGACCAAGATATTCCAAGACAAAACTAAACTTACACAATTTCTGACCACAGACCCAGCACTACAACGAATTATAGGTGGTAAACCCAATACAAGGAGGGAAACTACCAAAGAATAAAGACACAGGCACAGTTCTACCTCCAAAACCAAAAAGAAAAGGAAACAGCTACCCCTTTTCCTTAATATCTGCTAACATAAATGGAATCATTTCCCCAATAAAATGATATAGGCTATCAGACTAGATACCCAAACAAAACCCAGCATTTTGCTGTATACAGGAAACTCATCTCAGAGACAAAGACAGACACTATATCAGAGTACATAGGTAGGAAATATACTTTCCAAGCAAATGGCCCCAAGAAGCAAGCTGGAGTGGCCATTCTAATAGCGAATAAAGTAGATTTACAACCAGAAGTTATTAAAAAAGATAAGGAAGAATACTTTTTACACATTACAGGAAAAATTTGTCAGGAGGAACTCTCAATCCTTAACATATATGCTCCAAATAAAAGAGCACCTATGTTCATAAAAGAAACCATACTAAAGCTCAAAAAAACATCGCACCCCTCAAAATAATAGTGTGAGACCTCAAACCCCAATCTCACCAATGGACAGATCTTGGAAACAGAAATTGAACAAGGTCACAGTAAAACTAACAGATGTTATGAACCAATTGGAATTAATAAATATCTATAGAACATATCATCCTACAACAAAAGAATACACCATCTTCTCAGAATCTCATGGCACCTACTCCAAAACTGACCATTTAATCAGTCACAAAATAAGCCTCAATAGATATAAGAATATTGATATACTTCCATGCATTCTATCAGATCACCACGGTCTAAGGCTGGTCTTTAATAACAACAAAGACAACAAAAAATCCATGTACACATGGAAAACAAAAAATGCCCTACTAAATGATAGCATGGTCAAAGAAAAAAAAATAAAGATTTTTTTAGAATTTAATGAACACAAAAACACAACATACATTCTACAGATTCAATGCAATGCCCATTAAAATACCAGCCCAATTCTTCATAGAGTTGGAAAGAGCAATGTGCAATTTTATCTGAAATAACAAAAGACATAGAATAGTGAAATACATCCTCAACAACTAAACATCTGCGGGAATCACCATCCCTGACCTCAAGCTATATTACAAGGCAATTGTGCTAACAAACTGCATGGTAGTGGTATAGAGATAGGCACGCAGATTAATGGAACAGAAGAGAATATCCAGAAATGAGCCTTCACATATATGGTCACTTGACTTTTGATAAAGGGACTTTAAACTTTAAAATGTTTAATTCAATGGAAAAAGGACAGCCTCCTCAACAAGTGGTGTTGTTCCAACTGCCACTCTGCATGTAGAAGAATGAAAATAGACCCTTTCCTATCTCCTTGTACAAAGCTCAAGTGTAAGTGGATCAAAGATCTCCACATTAAAAAAGATACAGTGAAACTATTAGATGAGAAAGTAGGGAAAACAGAATACATAGGCACAAGAGAAAATTTCCTGAACAGAACACCAATGGCTCATGCTCTTAGGTCAAATATCTACAAATGGGACTTAATGAAATTGCAAAGTTTCTGTAAGGCTAAGGACAGTGTCAAGAAAACAAAATGGCAGCGAACAGATTGGGAAAAGATCTTTACCAACCCCACATCAGATAGAGGCCTAATATCCAAGGTATAGAAATAACTCAAGAAGCTATACACCAGAGAATCAAACCACCCTATTAAAAATGGGGTACAGAGCTAAACAAAAGTTCTCAATTGAGGAATATCGAATGGCTGAGAAGCATCTAAGGAAATGATTAACATCATTAACTATCAGGAAAATGTAAAGCAAAACAACCCTGATATTCCACCTCACACCAGTCAGTGTGGATAAGATCAAAAATTCAGATGACAGCAGATGCTAGTGATGATGAGGAAAAAAGAGGAACACTTCTCCACTGTTGATGGGGTTCTCAACTGTTACAACTACTCCGGAAATCAGTCTGGCGATTCCTCAGAAAATTGGACATAGTCCTACCTGAAGACCCAGTTACTCCACTTCTGGGCATATATCCTAGTGAAGCTCCAACATACAGCAAAGTAACATGCACCACAATGTTTGTTGCTGTCCTATTTGTAATAGCCAGAAGCTGGAAAGAACCCAGATTTCCTTCAGTAGATGAATGGATACAAAAATTGTGGTATATTTATACAATGGAGTACTACTCAACTATCAGAAACAATGACTTTATAAAATTCCTAATAAAATGGATGCATCTAGAGAATATCATCCTGAGTGAGATAACCCAGTCTTAGATGAACAGACATAATATGCAGTCACTGATAATTGGATACTAACCCCAGAAAGCTCAGCCCCAGAAACCACTCACAGACTATATGAAGTTCCAAGAAAAAAATTTAAAACCATTGTACTTAATCTTTACACACCAAGAAAACTTTGACTATATCCAGGTTACATCTTGTTTTAATGTACTTTATGCTCATTGTAACTAGTAAAATCTTAATGCACACTATCAAACCTTTTTAAAAAAACAAGTACTGACAAAAATGTATTTGTATACTTTTATGCAAAAATGCTTAAAATCTGTACATTTATCTTTGTTTTTTAAAATAAAGTTGTTCAATTAGAAAAAAACACATTCTGATGATTCCTGTTAAAAAAAAGAAAATAGAAAATGGACACTTCATAAAAAGTATAAAAAAGTTCTGCTATGCCCAATAATAGAATACCAGGAAGGAAAAATGGCTTTTAATTTTTTCAGAATATCATTTGCAATGCTAGCTGAATTAAAAGGAAGAAAATCTTTGGATCTTTTATTTTACCTTATCTTATTTTTATTTGAACTATTTTATTTGCATTTTATTAAATTTATTTGTATTTTATAAAATTATGTGGATATTCTCTGTATTTACCTTTCAAATGTTATATACCTTCCCCACTCCCATAATTCTACCCCCCCACTTGCTTCCAAGAAAGTGTTCCCTCTCCCAAAATTCCTCTCCTTCTCAGTGCCTTGAAATTTTCCTACAATGGGAACATGTGCCTTTGCTTAACCAAAGGCTTCTTTTCCCATTGATGCTAGACAATGCTATCTTCTACTACATCTGCAACTGGATCCATGCATCTCTCCATGTGTTCTCAATTGTTGGTGTTTTAGTCCTTGGAAGCTCTGGAGAGTTTGGTTTATCAATAAAGTTGTTCTTCCCATGGGGTTTCAAGCCCTTTCAGCACACCCAGCTCTTTTTGTAGGTCTTTCATTGGGGTTCCTGTCTTCAGTCTGATGGTTAGCTGCGCACATTCTCAACTGTATCTATATTACAATGGTAGAGCCTGTGAGGAGGCACCCATAACTGATTTCTGTCAGTAAGCACTTCTTGGCATCAGCAATAGTGCTTGGGTTTGGTTGCTGCTGGAGTAGATCCCCAGATGAGGCAGTCTTTGCTTGATATTTTCTTCAATTTATGCTTCTCTATTTGACAATGTATTTCCTCTTGTGAATGCTAAATTCTTCCTTCTAAGAAGGACCGAGGCATCCACATTCTGGCCTTTCTTCATTTTGAGCTTTATTAGGTCTGCAAATTATTTCTTGGGTATTAGAGCTTTTGGGGGCCAATATTTGTTTATCAGAGAGTTTATACTTAGTGTTTTCTTTTGGGTCTGGGTTTCCTCACTCAGGATGATAGTTTCTAGTTCTATTTATTTACCTAGAAATTGCATAAAACCATTGTATCAAATTACTGAGTAATTCCATTGTGTAAATTACCATAATTTCTTCATTCCTCTACTGATGGACACCTAGGTTCTTTCTAGTTGCTGGCTGTTATAAGTAAGACTGTCATGAACATGGATGAGCAGGTGTCCTTGTTAGATGTTGGAGCACGTTTTGGGTCTTTTGTGTCTTTTACAGGAGTGGTATAGCTGAGTTGTCAGGTAGTACTATGTCCAATCTTCTGAGAAACCAGCAGACTGATTTCCAGAGTGGTTGTACCAGCGTGTAATCCTGCCAATAATGGAAGAGTGTTCCTTTTATTCCACATCCTTGTCAGCATCTACTGCCACCTGAGTTTTTGATCATAGCCATTCTGACTGGTGTGAGGTAAAATCTCAGGGTTGTTTTGATTGGCATTTCCCTAATGACTAGGAATTTTGAGCATGGTCTAAGGTTATCTTTCTTTGTAGGGTCTTTGTGTGGTTGGTATGAGTGTAATTATGACTTTGAAGAATGAGTTGGGTTGTGGTTCTTCTGTTTCTATTGTGTGAAATAGTTTGGAGAGTATTGGTATAATGTCTTCTATGAACATCTGATAGAACTCTGCAATGAAACCATCTGGTCCTGTGCTTTTTTAAATTAGAAGGTTTTTGATGAGTGCTTCTATTTCTTTAGGGGTTATGAGGTAGTTTAGATGGTATATCTGATCCTGATTTAACTTTCAACCTAGTTCTTTACCGACCAGAACAGAGGAATACTCTTCACATGGAAAATAAAAAAAAAATCATGATAGCTAAAATATTCCTGTACAGTAAAAAGTTCTGGAGGTATCAAAATCCCTGAGCTCAAGCTGTACTACATAGCAACAGTCATAAAATCTATATGGTATTGGCATAAAACCAGACAGGTTAATCAGTGAAATGGAACTGAATAACCTGAAGTGAACCCACACACCTATTGACATGGTTTTTTACAACAAAGGCAAAACCATATAATAGAAAAATGAAACATCTTCAATGAATGCTGCTTGTATAATTGAAAGTAGGCATGTAGAAGAATGTAAACAGATTCATATTAATCACTCTACACAAAATTCATGTTGAAGTGGATCAAAGACCTCAACATAAAAATTTGTTTTCAAATTTGATAGTAGAGAAAGTGGGAAATAGCCTTGAACATATTCCCACAGGAGACAACTTTCAACCACAGGAGACAACTTTCAACCATTCTTTCTAAGTACTATATATTCTGTTGACAGTTATCATATTTCTGTTTCATTTCTGTCTCTCTAACAAGTCTAACTTATTGTAAGATTCTGGATAATATTTGCTTCTAAATTGTTGGGTGTCTCCACACTTGAGGTATAGTATGTGGGAGACACTCCAAACCTTTATTAGCAGAATGAATGTTCTTATGGAAAACATATTTCTAGGTCAGTGACAATGAGAATTTGTTGGTAATTTTAATGAGAAATCACTATGAACACATCAATGCCCCTTTCTACAGTAACTTTTATATTTTATGATCTTTTTAAAAAATGGGTTTGAATTTGGTTAAGGTATATTATTATAAAATTACTTTGACTATCTTTGAGTAGATACACAGTAGGCTAAATGTGATAAGCGTATCATAATCAAGTTGTAATTACATACTTGGGACTGCTTGGGGTTTGTGTTTACAGCCACATTATCCAGAGCTGATTGGTGATAATGTTTCTGATCACAACCATTTGGGAGAACAGAGCTATGGCTTCAAGTGGAATGTGCAAATTTCAAAGTAATTCAGTCATCAATCATGCAAATCACTCACTTGGAGATAGAATTGCTCAAGAACATAAATAAATTGATAGAACAGCTTTGTTGTAAAGGACATCATAAGTATATTTATACACCTTATATATACAAACAAATATCACCCTTATATGCAGCCTAAATCATTTTGCAATTGAATCCTGTTAAGAACACAATGCTTTGGCACTATGTGATAGGTATCTTAGCTTCATAATTACAAATTTTTGGATGAGCATTTCCTTTATTGTGCATGAGTCTGACATGGAGTGATCTTTCTGATTAAAAGTTGATCAGATTCTATGCAATACTAAATGATTCATTAGGGTAAACATTCAATATTTTTATTTAAAATATCATCCTCATTGTGGAGTGTGTGTGTATGTGTGTGTGTGTGTGTGTATGTGTGATTTTGTGATCATGGATGATCTGAAGATTTGAGTTGTGTGAAAATGCTTTTGGATTTGCTTCTCATAATCAGTAATATTCCTAAATTAATTTTCCAGGACTTGAGTTGTCTGAAAGCCTACACACTCAGTGAATAAATGTCCTGATTCACTCATAGTTTTCCTTAAACTATAGGGATGTTAGCTACTAATTTTTATGTAGTTTTTAACAATTCAGATATATGTACTTCATTGTTGTGTTTAGCTATTGATTTGTTTTATGAACACAGCACCAAGAAGGATATTTCTACCTGGGTTTTATAGAGATAAAAGCAAATACTAGGTAAAAAAATTAAACTATGATTTATAATATCCTCACAAGGATGTTTTATTTTATTACATGCTTAAATTAAAATTGTATATATTTTCTGTTGTACAAACTTATGTTTAAAAATTTCTAAATATTTTAGGTAAGAATTTGAAACTTGGAACTTTACAGGCATATGTGCAAATAATTTATAAAAGTAAAGCCAAGATGACATGAATTTTATTGCGCATAATCAGTGTGGGCCACCAATGCTTTATTTTTCCTGCTATTTAACAGTTTTGTATTTTACATAAGTTAAAATGAAAATTAAATCAACATGTACTATTATCTTAAATTACTTCTTTTTTCGTTTTATTAAGAAGACTACTCTAAATTTTACAATATTATTTTGTATTGAATTATTTTGTTTCCAGATATGATTTAATTAGCAGCCATTAGACCCACAACTCTCAAAGGTGTCTCACTGAAGAGCATACTATTATATGAAGGTATGTATAATTAAATGACTTCATATCTTCAGGAAAATGCAATTTGACTTTCTAAATAATTCGATGTTTTCTGTTTAAGCATTGTGAAGGATGTAAACTATGAATGAATATTTAATTTTGACAAGGAAAAATTAGATAAAATTTGCTTTTGTTCTTTTAATGTTACCAAGAGGAGGGAAAATTATTTGTCTTTCCAAGCCAATGCAGCTACTAGTTTTCAAACCAGAAACAAGTGGGGCAGGATGAATCACATGACAATTGCCTTCTCTGGCCAGATGCTGATTCTGATTATCCATCCTTGTGGAATAATTGTAGGTTACTAAGTTTCAAACCTTTTATTTTATGAGTGTTTTAGGATTTAGCCCTGCTAGAATTTTCTCAAAGCTCATGAGAGTAAATTAGCAGAAAGGCTTTGTAGATTTAGTGAGATTATTATCAAATAAACATCTGACATGAACTTCAGTGGATATGCAGTGACATGGAAAGAAATTAATTAGGATTGGGGAAATCAGAAGTCAGATTTTATTTAGCTGTAATTAGTTAGCTTGTTAAATTTAGGGGAGAGCTCTCAACCCGTGGCTTGGGCAAGCCTCAATTTTATAACATTCCCCTGCCTCAGCTTCCTGAGTGCTTGGGATTTAGAAGTCAGAATTTCTTATGTAGACTTTACTAAAAGCAAACCAAACCAAACAAACAACAACAACAAAACGAAAACCAAACTAAACCAAACCAAGCAAACGAACAAACAGATAAATAAACAAGAACCCCATAAGCTCCTGAATTGTCCTTCTTTTCCTTGCCTGAAAATATACATTCATAAACTCTCACATATGCAGCTCATACTTGTGGAGTGAGATTGACTATGACTGTAAAAGGAAGTTTGGTTGGTTTGAGTCTCCAAATAACATGGAAGGAAGATGGACTCTACACTGTATGGAAGGCATGTGCACTCAACATTGAATGACAGACATGTGCACTCTACACTGAACGGAAGGCATGTGCACTCCACAATGAATGGAAGACATACATCTTCTTCACTGATGTGTCCATCAGTCAGAATTTCTTCAATGTTGAAATACTTGAGTAGAACAAAAGGAAAGCTCTCAACTACAGCTTTTTTGGCTCACAGCTTCAGTCTATCACAGCATGGAAGGTTTATTAAAGAAAAACAGCTCATGTGCTGTCATCCAAATTGAGAGGAGGGGGGTTAAAAAACTACTCCCCAAAGCTTTCTTCTATTTCTTGCTTATAGGATGCACTATCCCCATCTAGAAATTCAGTCTTTTTTTTTTTTTTTTTTTTTTTTTTTTTTTTAGTGAATACTGATCATCCTCACATGTACCTACAAGTGTCCATTTCCAACTTCACAGTACAAGGTGAAGAAGGGCTACTGGGAATGAATTCATTTCGAGAGATTTGCCAAAATTGTAAAAATTGTAATTTTTTGTTTTTTGTGAATATTTGTGTATATGCTTAAGTCCTGGCCTCTGAAATGTGATTGTGTAGTTGGTTAGAATAGAAACAAAGTACCAGAGGCACTTCCACTACTCAGATTTGCACAATTACTGTTAAGAAAGTGGTTTTCATTATGACTCCTTTTTCATCTGGTTTTACTGATACTTAGAAATTAGTATTTACTGTGAATATAATGTTATATTTTGTTACTCTATTAATTTCCTAATACCATGTATGAGATAGTTGATGCTTTAAATTAAACTTCACAAATTATCTTCATTTTATTTTGTTATGAAAGTCCAATAGAGTCATAGTTGATAGTTAATTGAAAGTCTTTATTCTCATTAGCTGGAACTATAATCTACAATCAGGCATTGGGAACCCAAGTGTGGAAGCAAGCACTTAGAGCAAGGCACTTCTAATATGAAAATCTACATCCTTTTATCTTGCTTACAGCTGTAAGGAGAGATTTTTTGTGCAAGAAAACAGTTCAATTTAACCTAAGGTAAGCAGTTACCTGGAGTGGGAGGTTTGTACACAAAGGCTGTCTAACAAAAACCAAAATAAGATTAGCTCTAATAGCTCATCTCAAGTTCCTAGAATTTAGGTGTGTAATTTCTTAAGTGATTTTTTTCATCAAGCATGCAAATTAGAGATCAAAATTAGAATGGAATACAATATCAAGGAACCTCTGCTCTATCTTGTCCTATCAAAGTTTTAATTAAAAAATTACATTTTTGTCATATAATTTTACTTTTGAAGATATTTCTAGATAATAATGTAGGATTCTGAGAGGGTTATTGGTATCATAGGAAAATAAAAATAATATTTTAATATGATAATAGTACTTATATGAAAAATAAGTACTTTTTTATCATAATAAGAAAAACTGGGTATCTGATTTAAGAGGTCATCCAAAAGGTTCCTGTGTAAATGATGAGATACTGGTCCTTGCATCTCAGGGCAAATGATTACTCCAAGAATACATGTTTCAAAATGGAAATAGAGAAAGTTTATTAATATGAAAGACTAAAACAAGAAAACACCAACAAATATGTTAACATAGAAGGGAGAAATCTCATAGCCTCCACTTCTGGTGAAAGAGCTACAGACAAAGATAGCACATGCAGAGAGAGAGAGAGAGAGAGAGAGAGAGAGAGAGAGAGAGAGAGAGAGAGAGAGAGAGAGAGAGAGAGAGGTACAGTTAGACAAAGGTTTTTTCTAAGGTTGACCACAATAATTGGTTATCCAATATCAGTGGTTGTTCCTAAATTCATATACAACCACACATTCTTTATTTCTCTTTTTAAAAGTAAGCAAAAGAATAAAGGATAAAACACAGCAAAAACAAAAAACAAAAATATACTAGAAGGCTCATACTCATGCATGTGAGTATATGTGAGCGCCACCCCCTCTTAGAACACATAACAAGAGCAGCAGCAAGAGCAGCAACAACAACAACTGGAAACCATAACGTATAAGCTAAAGCTGAATAAGGTAGAATAAAAATTCCCAAGCAAAGCATTATAAGACAAAATAAATCTCAAAAGTTCCACTGAATTTTTTGTGCATTGGCTGTCTACTGTTGGCACAGGGCCTGCCCTTAAGTGTGGTTTATGTTTCCAGTGAGACTGCATTGGAGAAAACTAATTTTTCCTTTGTGAGTGGTTATTTTGAGATACCTTCTGGGTTAGGAATGAGGAGTGATGTTCAGTTTTCCTCTTAGCCCTAGAATTCCTGCTAATTTGAATCTGTGAAGACCCCGTGGATATTGCTATAGTCTCTTGTGCCTAGAAGATAAGGTTTTCTTCATGTCATTCATCTTTTATGCCTCTGACAATCCTTTTGCCTCCTCTTACACATAGTGTGCTGAGCACTAAGAAAAGAGATTTGATGAAGACATCACATTAGGATTGGGTGTTCTAAGGTTTCTCACTTTCTGCAATCTCCAGTTTTGTCTCTGCCTTAGTCCCATTTACTTAAAACCTAAGCAAATTTCCAGAGCTACGGGGGGTGGTGGGGTGGGTTATGAATCTTGGAGGAGAATCTGCATCTACTACTTAAGTAATCCCCAACAACAATCTACAGACTTGGCCCCATATCCGCCTAATCTAATCTTTAGTCATTACCCAGGAAATTGCTCTATGAAAAAGATAGGGTCCTCTGCAGTAAACCACAACCAGTCACATTTCTGAATTTTGGAGTTCAGTCACAATGGATACATATGTGAATCATCCCCTCACCTAAGACTCAGAGAACACTGTGGAAGGGTAGGTGGAATGATCAAATAATCCAGAAGATCAAGGACTTTGCTGTGCGAGTCAGCCTCCTAGAAATATCAGAAGCTACACCCATGTAGTCTCATCAACATGACTGACTGAACATGAGCTGAACAAAGATAACCCAAGTAGACACACTAATGCTGATGGGGAAATCTTGGGAAGTGTCAACTATGCAGAAAACTTTGGGCAAATATGTAATGCTGAAATTGGGAAAAATAGTCTACCACAGGAATTAAAACATTAAGTGATTATCCAAAATCAAATGTGCAGTCCTGAAAACATATGTACAATTAGCATTATACAGACTAAGCAGGTTTTACATAGGATTTTGCATGTATGTAGGTATAGGAAAATGCATATAATAACAATTAATTAATGAGAGAGGCCATGGATCTGAAAGGAAGATAGTAGATTATGGGAAGATGTGGAGACAGGAAAGGTAAAGGAGAAATGGTATAATTATAATCTCAAAACCATAAGAAAAGTAAAATGAAATAAAACGACTAGTGTTTATTTACTGTGGTTGACAAATTCGTTTCCTTTTCTCATGGAACAGTGCTTTATTTTTAATATTTTTATTTCTCTATGTGTAGTTTCTTCCCAGTGTATATTTATGTGAGGCAGAGATTCAGGAATGAATAGTTCCCAAAAGAATATAGTCAGAGTAATGAAGGAATTAATTTTTCCCAGAGATTTCTTCCCATTTACCCTCCTCCTCTATCTTTCTTCCCTCCCATCTTCTTTTCTTCTGCCATGTCATATTACTTTAGGCACAACACCCATCTACTAAAACCATTTTCCTTATCATTGCCTCTAGGAGTTTTGGCATTTTTATGCCCTTGCAATCCAAATGCAGCCGTCATAATGCTTTCATAGCCCTTTTCAAATATTAAGTTCAAAGCAAGGAAGTCCTTATACACTTGAACTTGTAATGTGCTTTTAAAGTTATGTTAGTATTAAAATATTCAGGGAGAATATTACATCAAAGTAAGGGCAATCATATTACAATATGAAATAACATGAGAACTGAATGTAGAAGAAATCTTAAAAGCATGGTATCACAGCTGCATATTAGAAATTAACAAAACATGGGTTTAAAGACATCAAAAGGACCTTCACAATGTTGGATGTGTAAGTACATTAAAACTACAAAAAATGAGTATGGTTATTAATAAGTGTATATGTCCTTGGGTCTAAATGGAATAAAAATTTCTAGCACTCAATTATTGACCAGTATTAATACTAAGCTAGGTTGTATTTGAAAGTATTTTATATCTATGGTAAAAAAATTATGTTTTAGAGATTCAGTGAGAAGTTTCAGCTAAAATACATTTGAGATAAAATGAAAAATTCAGCTTATTAGGACTATAAGAAACTCTTTAAAGAGGTGAATTAAATTTATGTGTGGGGGGTGGTTTTATATAGACGTGGCTACTCCTTTGGCCTACAAGTTCCTCAAAGCCCCATGTAATCAGAGTTGTAGTTCCAGGATGATCAACATTCAGGTCAAAAGTCTTTAGGTCATTAAATGGTGTGCCTTTCAAGGGAATAATGAACCACAGCCTCTATTTTCAGCTTCTTTTTCTTTCTGGCCATGACATTAGCATTTTGATTCTACCCTCCGCTGTTACAGTATGGTAATGATTTTTAAGAGAAGTAAGACTACAGGATCATATAGTGCAACCTCAAATGTTGTTAGAAAAATAACTGTTTATTTTATGTATATCCCAGCTCTTTTTGTAGAAAGCTAACAAACTATCAGAAACAGGATCCAATTACTTAGGATAGCATTTCTCTATTAGAAGAGCCAGAGTGAGCTGAGAGCATTGATGTTGATTTATAGATGATATTCTCAGGTAAAAGAAGCAGGGACATGAATGAATGTCCAGCATCTGCAATAGCAAGTGAAAAGGAAGCTAAACTAGAATGTCTTGTTTACGATATGCCCAAAACAGTTAAGAATGAACTTGTAGGGTCCACCACCAAAAAAAAGACAAGGCATTAAGTAGATGGATGAGATTGCCATCCCACAGTCAAAACTCTGACACAGAATTGTTTCTGTCTAAAAGAACTACAGAGACAAAAATAGAGAAGAGACTGAGAAAAAGGAGATCCAGTGACCAGCCCAAATTGGGACTTATCTCAAGAGGAGGCTCCAAGGTCTGACATTATTACTGATGCTACAGTGTGCTTACAGACATGGTCATAGGATGGCTCGCCTTCAAGAGGCCCAACATGCAGGTGACTGAGACTGATTCAGGTATTTATACCCAACCAATGGATTGAAGTTGAGGACCAACTTGGTTGAATTAGGGAAAGGCTGGAAGAAATAAAAGAGAAAGGTGACCTCATAGGAAGACCAGAAGTCACATAGGCTGCTTCTTCACTTGAGTGTTTCCTTTGCTGAACAGAAGGTTTAGTTTCATGAAGTGCTATTTATCAATTGTTAGCTACATTTTCTCCATCACTAGAGTCATGCTTAGTCCTGGAGGGTGCTATACACAGTGCTGGGGCAGGAACATTTGAATTGTTTTTCCAGTTGTGAGACCTATGATTCATGAGACTAACATTCCAGACATGATGTCCACCTGCCCAATAGTGGCAGTGGCATTAGGAGGATAGCCAACTATTCTGTCACTGTGTTTGAGATATTTTTTGGCATAAGAAAAGCTATGCTTAGCAATAAAAGTATTGTTAAGGATCCATATTGGGAAAAATGATAGCCCTCAACCTAGAACTGAATGCTGTCCTTTACTTAAATGACCATAATATCAATATCAATGTCTCTTCTATAAAATTATATTTATACTCATAGACCAATTCTATGCTCATCCTTAATGAAGAAAGGCATTTTTACCAGAAGAACAGTAGTAAATTCAAAACTCATCGTTGCACAAGATACCAATGATAAGTGAGAGACCTATACCCAGCCCAAAATAAGAAATGTATGTACTCACTTCTAACATTCAAGGAAGGTTATGAAAGGGAGAACAGAAATAATATTAGTCAGAAGATAAGGATACTTACTCCAAAATGCAAAATGCAAGTCAAAGTTGTTGAAATCATGAACCCCTGGCAGCTGAGTGCATTGGCAATTCACAAATCTGGCACATCAACCATGAGGCATTGTGTGAAGAGGGACTCAGGTAGCCCTGTTTCCCAATGGTGAACTCTTTACTACTGATAGATTTAAGAGTGTAGGAGACCATTGCCTTCCATCATTCCTTCCAATGTCCATTCCTTTTCTCCAGTGGACAATTGTACTTACCCAGATAGTGCTAAATGAGTATATGTTAATTTTTGTTATCAGTTTGAAACAAACCAGAGTTTCCTGGGTAGGGGTGCCCCTGCTAAAAGTTTGCTCAATTCAAGAGGCATGAAGGGAACTATGTCTGTGAGGAACTATGTTGATTGATGGGACATCCCAGTCTACTGTGGTTGACTGCATCTTTTAGAAATTAGTCATGAAATATATAAAAATGATAGAAGAGGGCAAGCAAGAGACAGTGAGAGCAATCCAGTAAGAGGATACCTCCATGATTCCTAATGTAGCTTTGACTTCCCTCCATGATGACATTTTCAGGGAAATGGTTTGACTTCTGTCAGAAATGAGTTGAAAGTGTGAGATCCAGTAAATTCTTTCCTCTCCATATTAAGTTTGGTTTTGGTAATTATCTCAGTAAGAGAAAATAAAGTAGAAGAGTGGGATACAAAAGTAAAACCAAGTGCCAAGCTTGGAAAAAAAGATTGGTTGGGATGAAGTATAGGATTTTTAAAGAACGTCAGTGAGAAAGGTTTGATGGAATAAAGTGATTAGAATATATTTTTAACAGGTATGACATCGTTGAATGACAACAATAATTAGTAAAAACTGTATAAGAAGAATAAAATATGAAGCAAATGCTATCACATACCATATTTGTAGATTAAGGAGTCAAAATTAACCATCGACTGTATAATTTTATTAATATATCTACTTAATACTTAAATATAATTTAACAAATAAATTATAAGTGACATTAAAGAAAACATGCAGGCTTTGAAATACAGAGGTATGAAATATCTGCTATGAAAGGGACAAAAATCACACTAAATTATGTTATAGCTGAGATCGAGAAACTGATATGTATATATTTGAAGACTTGAGATTTTGAGATTTATTCTTACTCTTTTCTATCATGCAATAAGCCTGAGGCCAACTACATATGTGAAAACATTTGAAGTGCAGAAGAAGATTTAACAATATAGTTAGAAGATCTGTGCCAGATTCATTTGTATAATTATTATTCCTATAAGACCAAAGCCAAGATAGAATATTTTAATATATAAGTATATAATGAAAAATTTAATGATACCTATATAGCAAATAAAGCATATAATATATGCAATAGCAAATTTCTAGCACATATTATAAATGTGTATAACAACAAAAAATAACCTTAGTAAGAAAAAGGTTATCAACATCTAATCTAATATCCAATGACAGAAAATATTCTATAGTGATAGTGTGAACTCAGCTTTTCTGAGAGCCAATGAAAACCTGTGTAAAATGACTGGTCAGCTTATTAATTACTAATAGAAATAACAATGTGATATTTTACATATGAATTTGTTTGTAGTTTATTCTACATAAACAAAGTGGCAGAAAGATTGTTAAATTGTATATTCTACATATGCAAACTGGCAGAAACATTGTTAAACTGTCTAACATACATAGGAATTCAAATGCCTACTGTTTTGTGGCAAGACTTCACAAAAACTCTAGTGTTCCAGCAGTTTTGAAAGTGTAATATATTGTTATTAATGTCACCTTCTAGACTGTTCAATACATGTCTTGAGCATATTCTATCTGCCAGACAATAATATTGCATCTTTTGCCCATTTTCCTATTTCTCATTTATACCAAAGTATATGGTAACCACTAATATTATCTCTGTCTCTGAAATAATGCTACAATGAATGTGGGATACAGATGTTTCTTGGACATACTGACTTTTTCTTTTAATATATTTCTAGCCTTAACTTGAATCATCTGCTACATAAATTTATTTGTGGGATATACATATTTTTTCATAATACCTGTGCACATATGTAGTATACAGGGGTTCATTTATTTCTTGTATTTTTGACTTCTTTATGTACTAGAAGATGTACTCCTTCTCAGATGCATAGTTAGTAAACATTTCATTACTCTGTAGTGTTGTTGAGTGTTTTCTTAATTGATGTAATCTTGTTTATTTATACAAATTTTGTTTTTGTATACTTTTGAATTCATATCCAGAGAACATCTTCACATATCAACACCTTGGCAGGTAGGAAGACCCTTCTTTTCCTTTAGCAATTTTTTGATATCATGCATTTTGTTTCAATCTTAATAAATGGGGTGTTGATTTTTATATATAATGAGAGATAGTAGCCTAATTACATTCCTTAGAATTTGGATATCTTTTTCTCAGAAAACCACACCTTTTAGACTCTCCTGTCTTTCCATAGGTCTCATAGCACTTTGGAAAACAAGTTAATGGTATACTTGTATATTTATTTGGAAGCATCTTCAAAAGTTATTCAAGTTGACTGTAGAATTAAAGTGACTAAAAAGAATTCCATGGGCAAAAATCTTAAAACAACACTTCAGGTGCCCTATAAATACCACCTTAACTCTCTCTTGTCAACCTGCAATCAAGGAAATACAACACTTCATTCTACCTTTCTAGCCTTCTTTGCTTTCTTTTGTTCTCATAACATCTTTATATATTTAAGAAAGTAAACATAACACTAGCATCTCCTTGCCTCTCAGGTCTCTTCCCTGTATCCTATCTTGCCTAGGAGTTCGTCATGATTTCCCTCTCTCACCTTGTTCTCATCAAGGTATATCAGTGACACAGAATTCCTCAGTTTAAAGAAAAATTCTCACTTGTCATATAATCTCCTTTTCTCTTCTTAGGGAAATATGTAGAGTGAGTTGACTCTGCAGGCTTCATTTAACTCTCTTTTGTACTCAACTCCCCAGAGCACCAAAATGTGCCTCTCAGCTCACGTAATTACATAGTCTCAATTTCTCTTTACCCAGTCAGTGAATACAAATTCTCTTGTTTTTTTAAATGGAGATTTTACTGTTTTTTCTTTTTAAAAATATTTTATTGGATATTCTCTGTATTTACATTTTAAATGTTATACCCTCCCTCTACTTCCATTGACAATCCCCCTCCACTTGCTTTTATGAAGGTGCTCCCTCTTCCAACCACTCTCTCCACCTCAGTGCCTTGCCATTCCCCTACACTGGAAAAATGAGCCTTCCCTGGATCCAAGGCTTCTTCTCCCATTGACACCAGACAATACTATCTTTTGCTAAATATGCAACTGGAGCCGTGGGTCACTCCATGTTAGCTCAATGGTTAGTGATTTAGTCCTTGGAAGTTCTAGAGGATTTGGTTGGTTGATAATGTTGTTCTTTCCATGAGGTTGAAAACCCTTTCAGCTCCTTCAGTCCTTTCTCTAACTGTTTCATTGAGGTCCCTGTGTTCAGTCTGATGGTTAGTTAGCTGCAAGCATCCTCAACTGTATCTGTATGACTCATGCAGAGCCTCTGATGAGGCATCCATATCTGGTTCCTGCCAGTAAGCATTTCTTGGCATCAGCAATAGTGCTTGGGTTTGGTGGATGATACATGCTGGAGTGCATTGGGATTTGTTTTAGTTGTTCTTTTTTCTTTCCTTAACAATAGGAAGTTTTGAAGCCAAGGCTTGTTAATATAACTTATGTGTGAATAGTTCTTAAATATTTTAGTCTCTTGAGCCACAATATTCATATATTGAACAAATACTTGACATCTTTATTTTCAGAGGTAACAAATATTAAATAAACATAAACTACCTATTGTAGGGACACACATTTTTATCTTTGAGAGTTTCAGTTTCTGTTATTTGGCAGTTTGGGAAAGAGCTTCCCAACTCAAGGAAGAGTTAAGGATTCTCATTTGAAAACTTAAACTTAATCATTGTATAACCTTTATTGTCATATCCTAGAGATACCATTCTAAATTTATAACTATGTGCTATCTCCTTTTACTAACACAGTTTAAGTTAAAAAAATTACTTATTTTATCTCTCCAAATATAAAAGATTATTTTTATAATAAGTATGCTGCCTTTTCTATATCCTTTATATTTCTAACTTGCTTACTTGGCCCAGAGGATCCCAATTTCTCTCCAGAAGTAGTTATTTACTTTTGCTCCCTGGTTTGTCACTTTTTTTTTATTTTACTCTCCAAGTTTAATATTTTTATGGCATTGCAAAAATATTTCTGTGAGTTGGTTTTGATCTTTATTGCTACTCTCTGTTGATGAGCATTTTAAATTTCAACTGTTATCCATTCTGCTCTTCTAACCTGCCAGCATTGTCTTGGCCTAGAAAAAATTTCATGTTTTAACATAAAACACAAATATGCTTATACTAGAGAGCTAACTCTAGTTTGAAGTTTCAATGTAAATGCTTGCTTCCATTTCCTGCTATCTCTGTGTTCTGTCCATACATCTCTTGTTCTTTTCTCTTTTTAGACAGACTAAGAATATGTGGAGAAAATAGAACACTCCTCCATTGTTGGTGGAATTGCAAGCTGGTAAAACCCTCTAGAAATCAGTCTTGTGGTACCTCAGAAAATTCAGCAAAATATTACCCGAGGACCCAGCTATACCACTCCTGGGCATATAACTAAAAGATGCTCCAATGTATAACAAAGACACATGTTCCACTGTGTTCATAGCAGCCTTATATATAATAGCCAGAAGGTGGAAAAAACCCAAAATTCCTTGAACAAAGGAATGGATACAGAAAATGTGGCACAATGGACTACTATTAAGCTATGAAAGCAAAGACTTCATGAAATTCTTAGGCAAATAGATGGAACTATAAAATATTCTGAGTGAGGTAACCCAATCACAATAGAGCATAAGTGGTATGCACTCACTGATGAGTGAATGTTAGCCCTAAAGCTCAGAATACCCAAGATGCAATCATAAAGCATATGAAGTTCTTAGAAGGGGGAACAAGAACATTCAAAGGAGGAAATACAGGGGTAACATGTGGAGCAGAGACTGAAGAAAATATCATACAGAGATTGTTGCATCTGGGCATCCATCGTAGTCACCAAACACAGACAATGTTGTACATGCCAAGAAGTGCATGCTGACAGGAGGCTGACATAGCTGTTTCGTGAGATGCTGTGCCAGAGCCTGACAAATACAGAGGTAGATGCTCACAGCCAGCCGTTTGACTGTAAACAGGATCCCCAAGGAAGGAATTCAAAAAAGGATGGAAGAAGCTGAAGGGGTTTGCAATCCCATGGGGAAAACAGTATCAACCAACCTGACTTCCCCCATTCCCTAGAGCTCCCAGAGATTAATTCACCAAGCAAAGTGTACGCAATGAAGGACCCATGTCTTCAGTTATATATGTAGCAGAGTATGGCCTTATCAGGAACCATGGAGAGGATAGGCCTTTGGTCCTGTGCAGGTTCAATGCTCCAGAGTCTGGAAATGCCAGGATGGGGAGATGGGAGGGTGTGGGTCGGTGGATAGAGCAACATTTTCATAGAGGCAGGTGGAGAGAGGAAGGGATAGTGGAGTTCCAGAGGGAAAACCAGGAAAGGGGATAACATTTGAAATGCAATTAAAGAAAATATCCAGTTTTAAATAAGAAATAAAAAAAATGTGTGGCATAAATGTGTTGAACAAAAACTTTAGCTACCAAACTGATTAATGATACATAGACAAGAATGTCAATATAATGAATGCTCATTTCATTTTATTGGTTGTATAGTAAGAGAGATGGACACACCTCTCTTAAGCAACACAGTGCAATCTAAATCTAGTGTGGTAAAAACTGTGCGCTGTGCTCATTAGTCACTATGCTTCATGAGTTGTTCAAGACCAGTGGGGCTCGTTCACCAGATCCACAATGAGAAAAGCAAAATAGTATTGGGATGAAGCAACAATTTAATTTTGTCAAACTTTAATACAAATTTACAATACTATAAAGTAGTTTTTACCTTAAAGTGCATTCAGAAAGGGAAAATGTTTGCTTACAAATGAGCTGGGTCTTTAGTTTTGCATGAGCGAGTTCATGATGACATATAGGTGACAGATAAATATCAGAGCATCATCAAATTTGGTACTCAAAATACACAGTAGTCTACACAGGAATGTCAAAGTGGGTTCTCATGTGAGTAAAGAATTTCTCCAGTTACAGGAAAGATGAATGGACTAGTGAAAGTTAAATTTCAGATGCTTCTTTACAAAGATCTCAGGGAAAAGACTCATTCACCAGTGGTCTATTGTATAGATAATACCCTGGCTGAAGGCAAGCTGGCTGAGCTACATGGTTGCTGCCCTTTTAGCTTCAGTGTTTGTATATGTTAGACTGTGAAATATGAAGACCACTTTCCACTTTGGAGTGAAAATGAAACTATTACAGAGCTTTGTGATATATTAAACTCCACATCCATTTTGCTAAATGGTAGAAGGAAATGCGGTTTATGACCTTCAATTTATATTTTCTTTTGAAATGGAGAATAATAGTAATTCTTTACTGCTGCCCCAAAGAAGCCATAATCACTAACCTTCTAAATGCCGCTTCTGCTATGATTGCTATGCAACTCCAGGTATTTTATTACAAAAGCATTGCCACAGTTAGTATGGCTCATTTCTTTTCCATTATTAGACGATGCAGCATTCAAGATTTATTCTAGTTTAAAATCAGTAATAATAATGACTTCATTGTTTACTGTTTTTGCAACCATCATGATGTGAGATAATGGGCTTCTTCCTGGACAGTAATCATGTGTGCCATCTTCTCTTGTCATTTGAGCTGTATCTCTCATAAGTTCCCCAGAAGAACTGGGTTCATGAGAATCACTTGGGTTCAGCTTGGTTTTTAATGAACTGCACTTAGGAATTTCTACCAGATCTAGTTTAGAACTACAGAGATGTCAGCACCAAGTATGACGCTACGGATTTCCATATATTACAATGCATTTATGCAAAAACAGCTTTTACATAACCATCATGTATTTGTTTAGTTTTGGTATTTTGACCTTATTTTTTTGCAATACATACTCAAAGAAATCTTCTACCTAGCCCTATCAAGAAACTGACGGAAAGCTCTAGATGTGTTTCATTTTTTTTTGATAATTTAACTGAAAATTTATAAGATTTCTCAGATGCTTCTAGAATGTACAAATGTGCAATCACTTCTAGTGTTAGGATATAGAAAATATCAATGAAAAAGGAAAAACAAACAGAAAAATGGAAAGAAATAGATTAACTTCGTTATGTATGGGTGGTTTTAATTTTCTCACTATGTCTATGCCATTTCCCTTTCAAAGCAGGATAGATGAATATTGTGTTACCAAAGCCTGACACAAGACATTCCCATTTTGTGGAAGAAATGTGAAGTCTTAGAAGATATTAAAAAATGTATTCCATTGCCTTTTATTTTCTAATGTTCAAAATATGAAGTGGCAAATCTAGAAAGAAACAATGACATTAGAATGGATCTTTAGATAAGTTTCACAATGGAACTAATAATAAGGAAGGTTTGCCTATTTTATCTATTTGTAGGTGTACGTGCACAAATATGTATAAGATGGGTAAGCCACATGTGTGTGTGTGCCTGTGGATACCAGAAGAGTGCTGGATGTCCCTGGAGTTAAGGGTTGTGGAGGGCTACCTGACCTAAATACTGAGAAAGAAACCTTGCAAGAGCAAATGCAGCGCAACCCTTTGCTGTGTAGGCATTCTTCAGTCCCTCGTTTATATTAAAATTTACAGTTCCTCTAAGGTAGCAGACTTAGAAGTAATCATGTCTATAAATATGTTATTTTCATGCTAATTTAAAACGCTTCAAGACTATCATAATTTTATATGAATAAATATTTTTTCCTAGGCTTCAGAAACACAGAAGACAGAGAGTTGTATAAAGAAAGGCATTTTCATTCTCTCTGGCTGTGAAGAGAACATACAATGAATGAGTCCATACAACACAATTCTTAGTGATTGATAGGCTTGAAAGAAAAAATTGTGTGCTCAGAACTACTTCTGTGTAACTCAATGAGCAACAAAAAGTAGAGCATTTAAAGAAATACTCAGTTCTAAGGAGGGAAAGAAGAGATAGGACAGCAGAGAATTATGGAGAAAATAAACCTATGAAGTTCAACAGCAAGAGCAAAAAGAGACTTCATTGACAAGGTGGATAACCCTGGTGAAAAACCCATGGTTTTCCATATTTGGTAGATAAAGCTAGACCATTGGGTGTACCTGTAACTCCACTTCTCTGACAGACCAGAGTTGGAGAGAAAATTTCACATTGACATCCCCATATTTTTTTGTTTTATTGCTGTAACTAGGTACTATTATTTTTCAGTGTGTTTTATTAATTCTTAGAGAACTCATATTTAAAAGATTGCCAACCCCACTATTCTTATTATTACCCTCTTCACTCCTTCTCTTTCAGCTCAACTTGGAGATTTCTATTTTGTAATGATCATTTTCTTTCCCAGTTGAATCCTCTCAGTCCTAAATATGACATAATAACACATTCCAAGGCCCAGAGATTTTCATGTAAGAGTGGGGTGGGAACATTTTAAAAGGTGGAGATAGTTTGTAACATCGGGTTTTGCTTTGCAGACACTGATGTACATATGAACTCACAGTGATTGTGATAGTATGATCAAACCAGACAAAACCTTGTCTTAGAGGGGGGAAGGTTGCCTATGAACTGTCTCCAGCCTCTCACCATGTGTTTTTTCTTTCTTTCTTTCTTTCTTTCTTTCTTTCTTTCTTTCTTTTTTTTTTTTTTTTTTTATTGACAGGACCTAGAACTCAGGAGCTCACCTCTAAGAAGCAATTGTTCTCCAAATTTGAAGCAAGCCTGGACTACATAAGACAAAGTTTCAAAAAAACAAACAAAAAGACAAAAAAAATACAGAATATAAAAAATAAAATTACCTGATGATTCTTCAAAAATAGCAATTCCAAGAGGTATGAGGGAAGTGGGATGTAACTGACTTGATTTTGGCCGCGGAGGTACTTACTACTTTATTAACCTGGACAATAAATAGGGCTGATATTGGCTCTGAATTGAAAGGCCATTTTTCTCCAAATACTGTACATTATACTAATAACCTTTGTAAGGGACCATACAACTTTATTTTAGAAGACCTAGAATTTTGGAAATTTTCAAGTTAAAAAAATCAATTTGCAAATGATCCCCTTGAAACTCCTTGGGATTACCTGTACCACCTGTACCAGCTATACCACCTGTACCACCTGTACCAGCTGTACCACCTGTACCACCTGTACCAGCTGTATGTACCTCCTGAATCTCTTATATATCCTATAACTCCTGTACCTTTTTTACCTCCTATACCACCTGTACCCCTATTCCTTTTCTGTCTTCTGTACCTCCTGTACCACCTGTACCCCCTGAAACCCCTGTACCCTCTCAAACATCTGTACATTCTGTACCACCTGTACCTCCTATACTTATTGTACCACCTGTACTTTCTGTATCACCTGTACCTCTTGTGTTTATTGTACCACCTGTATTTGCTATACTTCTAGTACCACCTGTACCTCTGCTACCCCTTTTACCCCCTGTACCTCTTGTACTTCCTGTACCTCATATATCTCCTGTACCACCTCTACTACCTGTACCTCCTGTACCTACTACAACACCTGTACTTCTTGTACCTCCTATAACACCATGTCTTTACCATTTTTATGTGAAATCTGAAAGTCTACCTCATGTTTCTAAAGATAAAACAGTGTATGAGCTAGTTCCTTTACTTAGACCACTTTCAACGCACTAAAGAACTTTCAATTTGACCTTTGCTGCCGTGAGCTTGGGATCATTAGCAGAAGAAAGTCTGTTTCTGCATCTAATTCATATTGGCAACTAACCATTGCATAGTATCTGGCAGGTTTAGTCTTAGTATCCTAGGATGGTCTTGGACTTAAGTTAATTCTGCTTGAGCTATTCAAATTCTAGGGTTACAGGCATGTGATGATACCCATATAGCTATTTGCTTATGTGCACATGAGACATTTATTCAATGGCCTTTTTTATTGAACATGCCATTTACAGTTACATTCTCTTCATATACTTTCAATAATAGATTATAAAAATTTTGATTTTCTATATTTACTGATTATAATAGCTCATTTGCCAATTTGACTATTGTTACTTTCTAGAAAAGTGTACATTTTTCTATAGTAGGGAATAAAAGGCTTAATTGATAGGGTTGATTCTTTCAAGTTTTTCCCATGAGCATCCTTAGACATTTGAACATAAAATTTTTGGCTGGCCAAGTTCATGCTACTAATTGCAAAATTGAGATTATTTTAAATGCTTTATTGATATTTTGGTGAAATAAAATGAATTTTATTAAGTTTGGCTTATTTTATTAATTCAGGAGTACTCTACCCATATAGCAAGTTCATTTCCCTGTTGCATATGTTGATCATTAAGCTCTAACAAGATGTTGACCAAACCAGTGTACTCTGTACTAATGCTTTATGAGACTTAAATACTAAGATGACCTCTAACAAAAATTAGTAGAAACTTTGAATTTTTATCACCAAAAACTCCTAAGTTTTGAAACCTGTTTTTTTTTTTTTTTTTTTTTTTGAGTTCTGAGGTATTAAACACTGACGTCCCTCTTAAAATTTTTGTTTTTAAGAAAAAAGCAAGTAGGAAATCCATGCTAGTAATTCTGTTAGCATTAACTGAAGCACACTACACACACACACACACACACACACACACACACACACACACACACTGTGAGCCTTAAAGAAGTGACACTGAGGTATTGAGCTTCAAATTTTCTCCTAGGGTGTTTTTAGAAACTATTTTAGAGATGAAAGACACGAGACAGAAAAAAGATGATAAAACTCTCTGTAGTGCACTTAGCTCTCTTGTGAACATATTCTGCAAGGCCACCTACTTATGCATTTTTCTTTGAGTACTTAGCCCAGCTTTTGAGAATTTCAAGGTCCCAAGTGTTTTCAGGGAGCAAAACTGTGGAGGACTGAAAGGCTTCCTGTTTGCACGTTCTCCAACCCTTTCTGTAACATAAAGAATGCAGGATATGTGCTGAGTTGTACAAATATGTGTCTGATGATGCTAAGGTGGGAACCCTTAATTTATTTCCTTTGTACGTGCTGCCATTGCTTCTTTATATTTGTGTTAAACAAAAAAAATGAGCTCAGGGTCTAAAAAATATCTTGTCATTCAACACCTAAAAATAAGACAGATAAGCTGAATCCTATACTGTTCAAATAGACTAAAATTAAACTTAACTGTTGGAAAAGAATTGTACTGCCAAACATTCTCATGAAGCAAGTTAGAATCATAGAAATCTGGAAGTCTTGGCTGATATGTTTTTATATTAATTTATAAGACTTAATAAATGCCTTAGGCACTGACATTATTAAGGGAAGTAAAAAGTACTAAAATAAAACTTTTCTGTTATGAGAGAGCAAAGAAATAACTCTTGAAAGTACAATTTGGAATCTCTCCTTATTGGATCAATAAAACAAATGGAAAATAAACAGTGGTACATATTTATTAATTGTACAGACAAACTAATTGTTGCCTTTATACTAAAATTCAATTTAGAGATAATACATTTTATTTTTGTGCTAAGCACGGTAGGTTTGTTAAACTATAAATTATTCTAATTGTATTTACTACTTTTATAAGGTTTTGAGAGTCTATGCATAGTTAAATGTTCAATATTCATATTTATAGTATGCAAAGCACCTTAAAAATTTATACTGAAACTTAACTGTAACTACTTAGGCACTGAGCACTAGATATAAAGAACACAAGGTTTTCTGAAATACTAGTTGATACATATGAGTATTTAGTGGTTATTTTTTCCTCAGTTGTCTCCTTGGATTTCTGTTGTTTTTCTTAATGATAGGACCAATCATTAAAAAGAGATTTTTAAACTTTCAGTTTGTTTTCACTATAAATTATAACCTGTTCCTGGACAGAAGAAAAGTATCATCAGTTCATAACAAGGATTTTTGTCTGTCTTAACAAATACAAATATTTTGTGATGATACTTCCATGTGGTTCCATGTCTTAAGTTGTTGATAAAGTAAGTATTAAATACAAAGTTTTAAAGTTTTTCCTCCAAGAGGACACTTTAAAATCAACTAAAAACATTAGTTACTTATTTTTAGGATCTGAATATGTGATGTTAAAATGAGTCATCTAAATAAAAGAGCATATAAATAAATAATAACTTTTGAACTCTTTGGTACCTTTAAATGTTTCTACTAGAACTAGTCTAAATTCAATTGATATATTTATGGTGAACATAGTATGTATTGCCATATAAAAGTAATAACAATTTTTCTTTAAGTAATTTTAAAGCCCATTTTCACAGTGTAAGAGAGTGCCAATGTGATGAGGTGGTAGAGGGTGGTTGGGAGAGGGAGCACCTTCATGGAGGCAATGGGAGAGGGAGGGAGAATGGGATTAGGGAAAAGGGATACATCTAAAATGTAAATGCAGAGAATATCTAAAGAAATAATTAAAACTCTTTTTTTTTAAAGAATCCTAATTTAGTACAGTCAAATGGAGAGCAAAATTAAGTTCAAATTAGATTCTTTCATATTAAAATTTTTTATTTTTTAAACGACTTTATTTTGCAAAACAAAGATAAATGTAAAGATTTTAAACATTTTTTGCTTAAAATTATACATTTTTGTCAGTACTGTTTTTTCAGACATTAAAATAAATTTTACATAAAACCATGTGAATATGTTTTTTAGTCAGTACTTGATTTTTTTCAAGGGCTTGACAGTATGCATTGAAAACCTACTAGTTGCAATAAGCATAAAGTACATGCAAAACAAAACGCAACATGGAAATATTCAAAGTCTTCTTGTTTTGTGAATATATGTATATTTTTTGTTTTCTTTATTTCTTGGACTTCATACAGTCTGTGAGTTGTTTCTGGGGGAGTGCAAGCCTTTGGGGTTAGCATCCCACTATCAGTGACTGCACATTATGTCTGTTCTTTTGTGACTGGGTTATCTCACTCAGGATGATCTTCTCTAGATGCAGCCATTTTCTTAAGAATTTGGTTAAGTCATTGTTTCTGGTGGCTGAGTAGTATTCCATTGTGTATATGTACCACAATTTTTGTATCCATTCGTCTTCTGAAGGACATCTGGGTTCCTTCCAGCTTCTGGCTATTATAAATAGAGCTTCTATGAACATTGTGGTGCATATATCTTTGTTGTGTATTAAAGTGTCTCTGGGGTATATGCCCAGAAGTGGAATAGCTGGGTCTTCGGGTAGTACTATATCCAATTTCCTGAGGTATCGCCAGACAGATTTCCAGAGTGGTTGTATTAGCTTGCAACCCCACCAACAGTGGAGAAGTGTTCCTCTTTCTCTGCAGCCTGGCCAGCATCTGCTGTCATCTGAGTTTTGGATCTTGGCCAATCTGACTGGTGTGAGGTGGAATCTTAGGGTTGTTTTAATTTGCATTTCCCTGATGGCTAAGGATGTCGAGCACTTCCTCAGATGTTTCTCGGCCATTCGGTGTTCCTCAACTGAAAATGATTTGTTTAGCTCTGTACCCCATTTTTTAATAGGGTTATTTGATTTTCTGGTGTCTAGCTTTTTGAGTTCCTTGTAAACCTTGGATATTAGGCCTCTATCTGATGTGGTGTTGGTAAAGATCTTTTTCCATTCTGTTTTTGCCATTTTGTTTTCTTGACGATGTCCTTAGCCTTACAGAAACTTTGCAATCTCATTAAGTCCCATTTGTTAATCTTTGACCTTAGAGTTTGAGCCATTGGTGTTTTGTTCAGGAAATTTTCTCCTGTGCCTATGTGTTCTAAGGTTTTTTTCTACTTTCTCATCTAATAGTTTCAGTGTATCTGGTTTAATGTGGAGATCTTTAATCCACTTACACTTGAGCTTTGTACAAGGAGATAAGAACGGGTCTATTTTCATTCTTTTGCATGTTGAGTGCCAGTTGGACCAGCACCAATTGTTGAATAGGCTGTCCTTTTTCCATTGAATGTTTACTGCTCCTTTGTCAAAAATCAGGTGACCATATACATGAGGGCTCATTTCTGGATCTTCTATTCTATTCCATTGATCCACTTGCCTATTTCTGTACCAGTACCATGCAGTTTTCAGCACAATTGCCTTGTAATATAGCTTGAGGTCAGGGATAGTGATTCCCGTAGATGTTTTTTTGTTGTTGAGGATGGATTTTGCTATTCTAGGTCTTTTGTTATTCCATATGAAATTGCACATCGATCTTTCCAATTCCATGAAGAACTGGGTTGGAATTTTGATGGCGATTGCATTGAATCTGTAGATCGCTTTTGGTAGGATGGCCATTTTTAAGATGTTGATCTTTCCAATCCATGAGCATGGGAGATCTTTCCATTTTCTGAGATCCTCCTCAATTTCTTTCTTTAGAGGTTTGAAGTTCTTGTCATACAGGTCCTTCACTTCTTAGTTAGAGTCACACCAAGGTATTTCATAGTTTTTGTAACGATTGTGAAGGGTACCTTTTCCCTAATTTCTTTCTCCACATGTTTGTCCTTTGAGTATAGGAAGGCTACTGATTTGTTTGATTTAATTTTGTATCCGGCCACTTTGCTGAACTTGTTTATCAGCTGTAGGAGTTCTCTGGTGGAATTTTTGGGGTCACTCAAGTACACTATCATGTCATTGGCAAAGAGTGATGTTTTTATCTCTTCCTTTCCGATTTGTATCCCCTTGATCTCCTTTTGCTGTCTAATTGCTCCAGCCAGGACTTCCAGTACTATGTTGAATAGGTAGGGAGAGAGTGGGCAGCCTTGTCGAGTCCCTGATTTTAGTGGGATTGCTTCAAGTTTCTCACCATTAAGTTTGATGTTGGCTGTTGGTTTGCTGTATATTGCTTTTATTATGTTTAAATATGTGCCTTGGATTCCTGTTTTTCCAGGACTTTTAACATGAAGGGGTGTTGGATTTGGTCGAATGCTTTCTCAGCATCTAGTGAGATGACCATGTGATTTTGGTCTTTAAGTTTGTTTATATGGTGGATTACATTGATGGATTTCCTTATGTTAAACCATCCCTGCATCCCAGGGATGAAGCCTACTTGGTCATGATGAATGATGGTTTTGATGTGTTCTTGGCTTCGGTTTGCAAGGATTTTGTTGAATATTTTTGCATCAATGTTCATAAGTGAGATTGGTCTGAAGTTCTCTTTCCTTGTAGGGTCTTTGTGTGGCTTAGGTACGAGGGTTATTGTAGCCTCATAAAATTAGTTGGGTAATATTCCATCTGATTTTATCTTTTGGAATAATTTGGCGAGTATTGGTGTTATATCCCCAATAAATGTCTGATAAAATTCTGCACTGAACCTGTCTGGACCTGGGTTTTTTTTTGGTTGGGAGGCTTTTGATGACTTCTTCTATTTCTTTAGGTGTTATAGGGTTATTTAGATGGTTTAGTTGGTCCTGGTTAAACTTTGGGACCTTGTATCTGTCTAGGAATTTGTCCATTTCCTCCATATTTTCCAATTTTGTGGAGTATAAGTTTTTGTAGTAGGATCTGATGATTTCTTGAATTTCCTTAGTTTAAATTGTTATGTCACCACTTTCCTTTCTGATTTTGTTAATTAGGATACTCTCTCTTTGCCCTTTAGTTAGTCTGGCTAGAAGTTTATCAATCTTGTTGATTTTCTCAAAGAACCAACTCTTTGTTTTGTTGATTTTTTGAATGGTTTTTTTTTTTTTGTTTGTTTGTTTCTATTTGGTCTATTTCTGCCCTAATTTTGATTATTTCTTGCCGTCTACTCTTTTTGGGTATATCTGCTTCCTTTTGTTCTAGGGCTTTTAGCTGTGCTGTGAGGTTGCTGATGTGAGCTCTCTCCAGTTCTTTTTTGGAAGCACTTAGGGCTATGAGTTTTCCTCTCAATACTGCTTTCATTGCATCCCATAGGTTTGGGTATGTTGTGTTATCGTTTTCGTTGAAATCTAGAAAGTCCTTAATTTTTTTTTTATTTCTTCTTTGACCCTGCTATCCTTTAACAGAGCGTTGTTTAGTTTCCATATGTATGTGGGCATTTTGTTGTCTTTGTTGTTGTTAAAGACCAGCTGTAGACCATGGTGATCTGAGAGGATGCATGGGAGTATTTCAATCTTCTTTTATCGATGAAGGATCGTTCTGTGTCCAATTATGTGGTCAATTTTTGAGAAGGTGCCATGGGGTGGTGAGAAGAAGGTGTATTCTTTTACTTTAGGATAGTATGTTGTGTATATATCTATTAATTCTAGTTGGTTTAAAGTCTCTGCTAGTTTTGCAGTGTCCTTGTTCAGTTTCTGTTTCCCTGATCTGTCCATTGGTGAGAGTGGGGTATTAAAGTCTCCCACTATTATTGTGTGTGGTGAAATGTATTTTTTGAGCTTTAGTAGAGTTTCTTTTATGAATGTGGGTGATTTTTTATTTGGAGCATATATGTTAAGGATTGTGGTTCCTCCTGACAGATTTCCCCGGTAATGAGTAAAAAGTGTCCTTCTTTATCTTTTTTGATAACTTTTGGATGGAAATTTACTTTATTCAATATTAGAATAGCCACTTCAGCTTGCTTCTTGGAGCTGTTTGCTTGGAAGGTTTTTTCTCACCCTTTTACTCTGAGATAGTGTCTGTCTTCGTCTCTGAGATGAGTTTTCTGTATGCAGCAAAAGGCTGGATTTTGTTTTTGTAGCAAGTCTGAGAGCCTATGTCTCTTTATTGGGGAGGCGAGACCATTTATGTTAATAGATATCAAGGAATAATTGTTTCTGTTTCCTGCCATTTTTGCTTTTTTGGGTTGAGTTGTGTCTGTGTTTTTTTCTTCTTTTAGTTTTCTTGTTTAGGAGTTTTCTTGTTTTTACTAGGCTGTATTTTCCCTCCTTGTATTGGGTTTTCCACCTATAATTTGTTGTAGTGCTGGGTTTGTGGTCAGATATTGTGTTAATTTTGATTTGTCTTGAAATATCTTTGTCTCTCCATCGATGGTGATTGATAGTTTTGCTGGGTATAGCAGCTTGGGCTGGCACTTGTGCTCTCTTAAGGAGTGTATGATGTCTGTCCAGGCTCTTCTAGCTTTCATAGTCTCTGTTGAGAAATCAGGTGTGAGTCTGATTGGTCTGCCTTTATATGTTACCTGACCTTTTTCCCTTACTGCTTTTAGTATTCTTTCTTTACTTTGGGCACTTGATGTTTTTACTATTATGTGTCGGGAGGTATTTCTTTTCTGTTCCAACCTATTTGGAGTTCTGAAGGCTTCTTTTATGCTCGTGGTCATCTCATTCTTGAGGGTAGGGAAGTTTTCTTCTATGATTTTTTGAAGAAATTTACTGTGCCTCTTAGTTGATACTCTTCTCCCTCTTCTATTCCTATTATCCTTAGGTTCGGTCTTCTCATTGTGTCTTGTATTTCCTGGAGATTTTGGGTTAAAATCTTTTTGTTTTTTGCATTTTCTCTGGCTGTTTTGTCTATGTTTGCAATGTTGTCTTCTGCCCCCGAGATTCTCTCCTCGATCTCTTGTAATCTGTTGGAAATTCTTGCTTCTGTGACTCCTGATTTCTTTTTTTTTGGTGTTCTGACTCTAGGGTTATCTCTTTTAGCACTTTTTTTATTGTGTCAATTTCTGTTTTAATTTCCCTCTTCCATTCCTTTATTTCTTTGGTACTGTTTTTGTCTCGTTCTTTGAGTTCTTTGAGTGTTTTTCTTGTTTCTTCTTTAAAAGCTTCTGAATCTTTTTGCTTTTCCTCCCTTTCTTGTTTAAGTAACTTTATCAGCGTCTTGAGGCATGATTTCAGGTCTGTGTCTTCTTTCTCTTGAGTGTTTGGAATTCCGATGTTTGCTACTATGGGAGAGCTGGGTTCTGGTGTTGCTAGATTGTCTTGGTTTCCTTGGGATATACTCTTTCTATTTCTTCTTGCCATTTTGTTGTCAGTGATATGTTCTTGCCTTTCCCTTGTATCTTGTCTGTGTCCCTGGTACACTTTCTGTGTGCACTCCCCAGAGATCTTTCTACTCCCCGGCAGCCCAGGTTCTGGGTGGCGGCTGGGCCAGGCTCTGCTCCGTGTACTGAAGTCTTCTCGGGGTGGGAACAGACGTTCCTAACATCTGTTCCTGGTCACTGTATCGGGGAGGACAGGGCAGGTTAGGGCAGGGTGTGCCCTTTCCTTGTGCACTCCGCAGAGATCCCTCTGCTCCCCAGCAGCCTAGGTCTCCCACTCACCAGTTGCTCAGCCTATACGAGCCACCTTTCCAGCTGGCAGTTGGGCCAGGCTCTGCTCTGTGTCCTGAAGTCGTCTCCGGGTGGGAACAGAAGTTCCTAAGATCTGTTCCCGGTCACTGGATCGGGGAGGACAGGGCAGGTCAGGGCAGGGGGTGCCCTTTCCGTGTGCACTCCGCAGAGATCCCTCTGCTCCCCAGCAGCCTAGGTCTCCCACTCACCAGTTGCTCAGCCTCTCCGAGCCGCCTTTCCAGCTGGCAGTTGGGCCAGGCTCCACTCTGCGTCCTGAAGTCGTCTCCGGGTGGGAACAGAAGTTCCTAAGATCTGTTCCAGGTCACAGTTGCTCAGCCTGTACGAGCCGCCTTTCCGGCTGGCAGTTGGGCCAGGCTCTGCTCTGCGTCCTAAAGTCATCTCCGGGTGGGAACAGAAGTTCCTCTGATCTGTTCCAGGTCACAGTTTCTCAGCCTGTACGAGCCGCCTTTCCGGCTAGCAGTTGGGCTGGGCTCCACTCTGCGTCCTGAAGTCGTCTCCGGGTGGGAACAGAAGTTCCTAAGATCTGTTCCTGGTCACAGTTGCTCAGCCTGTACCCATATTAAATTTTTAAAGAGACTTATTTATTTCATGTATGTGAGTACATTGTTGCTGTCTTCAGACACACCAGAAGAGGGCATGCGATCCCCATTACAGATGGTTTTGAGCCACCATATGGTTGCTGAGAATTGAACATAGGATCTCTGGAAGAGCAGTCAGTGATCTCAGCCACTGAGCCCTCTCTTCAGCCCAAAAATTTTTAACATAATAGTTGAAAATAGGTTTAAAATACTTTCCTTGGGATTTGCATCAGTAAGTGCTAATGTGGGTACAGTCTTTAGCCAGAGCAGACAGCCCTTAGAACATGCCACTGACCTGAGCTTTGACTTTCCAGGCATTTAAAGGTTCTCGGAACTCACTGCCAGACCAGTGTCAATGTGACTTGTTAACCATGGAAACACTTTCTCTCACTTGAGTATTAATCAATCAGAATATACCTAGTGGGATCAAGTAAGGTGCTTTTTAATAAGTCCTTTAGGAGATTCTGTTGTACCTGCAAGGCTGCAAACCTTTGTTCATTAGAAGAGGACTGAGTAATAATATTGAAAAAAGATGTGGTAGAGAGCCTCAGCAGATCCATGAGGCAGATTCTCATTTTCAGAAAACAAAGGGTAAGTTTCCTTTCCTCATCACTGGGACTTGGGATAACAGCCAGAGATAAATAAATTTATGACTGTCAGCAGTGACATTTTCTAATTAACATCTGTTAATAAAAATTAAGACATTTGAAAAACTAAAAAATGCTTTATATTTTAAATGCTTGAATGTCATTTGGCTGTAAAAGAAATTCCCAATAGGGCAATAGTTTGTAAGTAGAATTTATATAAACATCCTGTTCTCAACTAATTCTCAGTTAATTGTTCCATTACGTTAAGGATAAATACACAGTTTGTAAAATATCAGTTAAAAAGTTAAAACTATCAAGCTAGTATGCTTGAGGAATTCTCTGGACCATAGTAGATATGCATTATACCAACCTGCATATTTTGTATCACCCTTTTAAAATTGTAAAAGAAAGTATTTTCTATCTACTCATTTTTTAGTGAAGGACCTGTACTTTGTCCTACATTTTATTTGTTATAGCATTTGTATTGAAATAAATGCTGACATAATCTTTATTTCTACTCAACTACCTCATCACATTGGCACTCCCCTACACTGGGAAAATGGGCTTTAAAATTACTTAAAGAAAAATTGTTATTACTTTTATATGGCAATACATATTATGTTCACCATAAATATATCAATTGAATTTAGACTAGTTCTGGTAGAAATATTTAAAGGTACCAAAGAGTTCAAAAGTTATTATTTATTTATATGCTCTTTTATTTAGATGACTTATTTTAACATCACATATTCAGATCCTAAAAATAAGTAACTAATGTTTTTAATTGATTTAAAACAAACCAGAAAAGATTAATGAATTGGTACGTTTTATTTTGTAAAAACTAGTAAGTACCATAAATATCAGTGATTCCTAGTACCTTTTCTGTTCATGTCCACATGAGCAGTCATAACACTGTGCTATGGATATTGGGGTGCAGAAAGGCAATTAGTTCTTTCCAGAGTGAGATGAACCATATATCTGAGTTAATTAGTTCTCTACTTTCCTGAAATGTTTCCCTAACTCCTGTGTCACATCTGCCCCCCTCCCACTCCTTTACACTCATTATGTAGCTGAAGAAACATATTCCTGTGAAATCCAGCTGAAAGGACACTTAAAAAATATTACTCCAGGAAAAGTACTCAACCTGTTTACAAAATTGCTATCATGAATAAGTAAATGGATAAAATATGGTATGCTGATACGTTTACAGTTATTTTGAGAGACTGTAAAGTACACAAGGATGGCCTTGAATGTTCCTTATGAAGTGTGAGATGAACTTGAACTTCTGATTTTCCTGCTTCCCCTCTGTATACCAAGATTACAATCATGTAAATCTCTATACCCAGGTTATTCATGATGAGATCATTCTCAGGGCTATATGCATGCTAGACGTACTCTACTAAGTAAACTAAGTACTTAACCAATCCCAATAAAGAATCCTAATAATGTTGCAATTAGATTGGACACCACTTCAATTTTTCAAATTTGCTCAGTTTCTGTTGTAGAAATTGTTCAAATCCAGCCTGGGGTTTCGACCTTGCCTTAGGTTATTGAATTCTATGATAAAAAAACACATTCAGCCTTTATAAGTTTAATCAGCCTTAAAAAGCATAAATGCTGGGCAGCTGCCCAGCCTCCATGATTTTAGAATTTACTTTCCTATCAATATCCCCAAGTTATTACTTACTATTTAAGTTTCCACCTGGGCTGCTCTTAGGTTCAATTGGGCAGCCCTAAGCACCACACTCTCTTGAACCTTAACCCGTGATGGCTCTTCTTTCTCAACTTCTGGACATTCTTCCTCTTTGTAGTTCCTTCTAGTCACAAGTCCTTTAAAATTAAACCTCACCAATTTCTCTTTTGACCAACTATTGGCTGTTGGCATCTTCATTTACAAACCAGAATTAACTTGGTGGCAGGGTCACAGGGACTTTGGGCAGAGCACAGGACTCAGGGACCCACATTTAATATTACAATAGACTATAAAAGACAAACCCTCAACAGTTTCAACATAGATGAATTTAAACTGCTTGAATCCTAAAGATAAACATTTTTATTTAACCAACTTATTGTATGATGATGAGCATAAGAAGCAATATAATTATAATCCTTTTATTATATCTGCTACATATTACAAAAAATCACAGGAGACATTTACACATCTAAAACCAAATAACGCTAGTATGTAGGAAATCTCTCTAAGCAGTGTCCCCAGAGCCCTAGAACAACCCAGTCTACTCCCTAACTTTGAGACACTGGAGAAATTCAATAATGTGTAACATGTGATGTGTTATTCCCTCAATTCTAGAATGACAGCACAATGTCCTTCCCACTGAATGGCAATAGTGAATGTGTAAGCACTTATAGAAAGCCATGATGTAGATAGAAGGCTATTTTGGGTTTTTCTTTTGGAGGTTTGAGTCTATGGCTGGTTGGCCTTGGTGCTTCTTGACTGTGGTGCTGCATCATGATGCAAATCCAGTTTAGAACAAAGCTGAAAGTGTTACTGGTTTTCTTTCATTTAGGAAGTGGAAGTATTGTGGGAACATTCAGTTGTCTCTGCTGTAGGATGAGTGTCTATTTCTGTCTGTTATTTAAGCAAAGCCTGCTGATATGGTTTCCTTCCTATAGAGTACTCTGTAAGCAATTGGTGCCACTGTTACACTTTTAGGAATATCTTGTCATTCTGGCCATTGTCTTGATGGGTATGTATCACAGCTGGTTAGGACTGTTGGTTGCTTAACACTGTGGGCCTTCCATTATAGAAGGCTGAAGGCTAGACCTCAGGGAGGAGGCTTTCAGTTCAAATCTGGCTTGGATCCTCTAACTCCTGTATCTGACATCCATGGTGTCTTCAGTAATAAGCTCTCACTTTCAACTTCTAGGAGACAAACAAAGGGCACAGTCATAGTTTATGTTGTTTACGATGTCTATTGGACTCCCTCAATCAACAACTCTGTAGGAGTTTTTATGCGAGCTTGCTGGGTTCTATTAGATAAATAGATATGGATTTGGTGTGAAAATTCTCAACCCAGGTGAGATAAATTCATTTAAAACCATCTAATTAGTTGTATTCATCTATACATGTTATATACAATTTTAAGCAAATGCAAAATAATATGATTCTTAATTTTTTATTTTTTTTAAATTATTAATTTTTAATTAATTATTATTAAGATTATTCTAAATTCTTAATTTAACTTAGTGATGAGTGTTTAAAATTTACAATCATTTATTTCTATGTGGACTAAGTACATCTAAAGTGATACATAACTGCATGTGGCTCCTTGGTTCCACTGCTCAGTATAGTTTTAGAAGAGGAGATAAATAGTATTATTTAATAGACCACGGTTATGTAGCACTGCTTCATTCTGAGGATCCTGCCTATATTAAACTGTACCTATGCTCTGCTCCTAATAGTGAACTAAGTTTCTTCTTCTCCTCATGACCATCTCCAGTGTACTCTCGTGGACATTTTAGAAGCATGCACAATAGGATAAATTGTACCTTCTGAGTGAAGTTTACTCACCATCTTACATATACTTGCTTTTGCATATGAGTGAAATGAGATGCTTTGTGGGAACAGATCTGTGCACTGAACTAGGACTTACATAATCTACACTCACCAATCAAAACAGAGAACTGTCTGCCCTAAGCCTCTGAGCAACCAAACTGCTCTTCTCTTAAATCCCATTAAAGTAGTCTTCAAACTAAAAATTTCATCCCTGAGTACTTCTGTGCACTCAAGTTTCCTGCTGTCCCTGAATGTCTTTCTGATCTCTCCCACCACTTGGCTTTTGAATAATTCTTCCTTGCTGCTTTGCAACATGTGTGCATTTATTTCATCTTCTTGAATACGAGGTCAACCTTGGGCCAACACCTGACCTAGACCTCAACTACTTGTACATTCTCACAGCCTTTTCACATTTTCAAAATTACATTTCTTTAGTTTGTTGAAATCATAATATAAAAGCAATGGGCCCTTAACCCACTTTTTAATGTTAAGAGTTAACATAGTGATAGTCACAAATACCATTTAAGATTGATTTTCTTCAACTAGCTTTTTCAGTACAATTTTTATTGGCTTAACCACACATTAATATTTACACTGTGCAGCATACACTAATCCCTCACATGCAGAAGTTACATCTGTTTTTTTTTTTCTGTATGTAAAACTGCTGATCAATATATGGCATTATTCCTCAGATAGTATTGCTATGCATTTGAGGCTTGAATCAACACTGATTCTCATGGCTCATTCTCCCAAATGCTCTGAGAAAAGGACTTGAGGAGAAAGGGGTTGGTTTCTCCTCACGGTTCAATTTACAGTCCATAAAATGTTGGGAGAAGCTGCAGTGGCTGGAGGTGGATGAATTCGTAACATTGCAGCCTTAGGACAGAGCAGAGCAGAGGATGAACTGGTGTTAGTCCCCAAGGTCGTTTTCTTTCTGTCATCAGTTCAGGGTACACCAGCTGTAAGAAGAGTCCTGGCCACAGTTAAGTTTTTCAACCAATTAAATACTGAAGATAACCCTCCACAGGCTTGTCTGGATACCTACTTCCAGGCTCCATCAAATTGAAAACAGTACTTACAAGGCATTTATGTGTGAATGAACATCAGTAAACTCCATGTATCTCTAGAAGACTTTTTCTTCTTTACTGTATTTAGACACTGGACATGTCAAAATGTCCTTGCATTTTGAATATTACTGACAAAAAGAAATCGAGCAATTGTTATGGCATACGTGAAATGTTACGGCCTTAAAATGTTAAGATGTAGGTAACTGTTACCTGTCTAGCCTGATATTTTGTGCTTTAATTAATGTCATAAGGAAACTTTCTCATATTCTGTTAACATTGCTGCTATGATGTTCTGTGCTTTGGTGTTTCTGGAAACCAACTACAACCTAGGTCAGTTAGAATAGCTTTTTTAATTAGCCACAGTAAACTTGGTTCTAAACCCACCACCCAGCAGCACTTCCTGCACCCATGCATGAGCTTTAATGGTTTCTTGCTTTTTAAGCTGCCTTTGGGATGGACCCCAACACAAAAGAGACACCTGAACCAATATAAAAAGGTCTTTGGAATAAGACTTCCATTTTGAATAGGGGTCCAATAAAGTTTAAGTTCCCAAGAAATTCTGGGAATCCACATCCTGCTTGTCAGAAAGAGTCATGTACATGGATGACAAGAATCCTGGTTGACAAGTTAAGGCATGAATTTTATATAGGGCAAATCCCCTGCTGCAGTTTAATAACCCAACCAATGGGAACAGTATAAATGTTCAACAAAGACGAGTTTCTAACGAAAGCACAGATCCCTAAATTCTGGTTAGGATCTTATGTCCCAGGCAGCTCCTGAGTCTGGTCTGTGGTGCTGATTGATCAGTCTTTGGGTGTGGCATTCAAACAATCATCACTGTGTGACTGAGATTCATGTCTGAGAGGTTTGTATTGTAATCTCCATACACCAACAGAGATGGTTTTAGGACTGTGTGAGCTCACACTGGAGGCAGTTTTTGGAGTGGAAAGAACAACATTTTGTGAGAAAGGACTTGGAGTGTGGCTGATGTGTTCCAAAGGGAAAAAGACACAAACAAACAAAGAAACACCTTTACAGGTAATGGCACAGGAAAAGATCTAAATATAATAAGAGCCAGATTAATTGCTTTTAGCAATATTGCCATGAGCTATGTTTATAATGACTACATTAGGTATTACTCTTGTGTCTCTGTGTGAAATGAATTCTATCAGCTCTAGATTCATACACCTAGTAAGTGATTATATTTAATCTAGATTTTTTATCACCTAAAGCCTATGCTCATATCTTTAAGTTTACATTTATATAAATTATGTATTTTCAAACAAGATAACATAATGATACACAAAGTAAATGAGTAATTGCAAAATATAAATTCATGGAAACATTTTTAAAAAATATTTAGGTGTGACTAATAAATTAAACATCTCATTATACACACAGAAAATAAAGTAAAATAAAGCCTTAGTAAAATAACTTTTTTGCAGACTATTAGTACCTTAGTCAAAATACTGTACATTAATATACATTATTTCTTAGTAAGAACTCTGAAATATTAGAAATATAAATCTTAAAAGCAATATCATTCTTATTTTGAAAAGAATATCTCAGGTAAATAATTTATGTTTCTATCATTCTATTGGCAACGATCTTAGAATTTAAATCAGAACAGTTTGAAAACTCTTTCCACTCTGGTAATCATGCTGTCCTACGTTTCATGCTAATAAATATTTGGCTAACTGTATATTACCTTTCCAAAAACTGTGAGAGAAAAGAGGACAACATAGTCGTATCAGTGTTCTTCTCTTCTGTAGTTCACAGTTTACTAATGTGATGATTACTCAAATGAATATCGAATTACAAAATGACAGGTTCACAAAAAAATGAGACAAAATGCCTTAAAACATGCTCCAGAAGAATATGATGATAATTTAGAGAATGGCAGATTATCCTGACTTTTATAAAGCTGAAGTAATAGAAGAATGTAGGTGGGAGAGGAGGCTAGAATCAGGGAAGGTGATGTGTGAGGATGGTATGTTTAGCAAGAGCATGGCAAGGTATAAGTAATGTGTCACAAGAATGGAATATGAAGTGTTCTGTAAATGACTTCCTGAGGATGGATTCGGAGGGGACAGAGACAAAATGAGGTGACTTAAAATGAGTCATAGTTACTCAATGAGAACAGCTTCAACAAGTATATTAGAGTCATTCCTGTGAAAATGAACTAATCCATTTGAAAACCTAAACATACTATTGGCAGTCATAGAGAAGGTTGCTTCTAGTTTCTGGATGTTATAATGAGGTGACCAGTGATACCAGTTAATGCACAGTTAATTTTTTTCCCCTAATGATCAAATAAAATACTAAATAAAACTTGCGAAGAAAGTGCATTAAATATTTCTAATTTTTGATTTCTGATTTATTTTATTTTATTTTTTTAGATAGGCCAAGCTAAGCTGCCTTAAAACTTAGCCTCCACTTGCTTTGGTGTCCCAAGTGCTGGGATTATAGATGTGCACCATTCTTCATAGATTCCTGTAAGGTTTATTGTAAAGTCATGAATAAAACTAGATTTTAACATCTATATTTTAAGCATCTGTAGAAAAATTTAAATTTCTTTTCCTATTATAATCAGTAGACTAACTCAAAAGGTATCATTTTTATTATGTTATAAATTATAGTTATTGTAAAAAAATCAAAAGAAAAAACCTCAAAAACCAGATGCTTTTCTCTGTTGAAAATTCTTGTTACTAGATTTGACTTGGATACTGAAAAAGAATTTTATGCATTTTATTTCAATAATTGTATCATGCTATATTTCAATTAATCATTGTTGCCTTATATTTACAATATAGTATCATCATCAAAAGCTGTCACTTTTGTTTACCAGGCAAAAATGTGATAGAGAAGTGTTAGGGTTAGCTCCCTCTATGGAGATAGAGAGCCAGTCTCCATGGAAACCCTCACAGCATGCTTCTTGTCATGAGTAGGTCACATAGCTACCCTAGCTGCAAAGAAAGACTGGGAGTATGGTTTAAGAGAAGAGAGTGCATACACAAGGGGGAAGACATTGATATATCAGATATCTGACTCAGGCACATTCTGGGGATGCCAGAAATCATCTGTAATTTTCCAAATGCTTTTTTGTTTTTGCCACTACAGATTTTAAAATAAAACATGAAAGTGGAGTAGGAAGAATACTAAGACTAGAAAAATTAAATGGAAATGCAGGAGGGGTGGGAAGGTAGATAGTAAGGAAAGGGTCAGCTCAGGATGTGAGGGAAAGCAGTATAAAAATCTACTACTTATAAAGTAACTAAATTATATAACTAACCCTAGAGTGGATGTACTCCATATGAATGGTCAATGTTCCTCACAGAGTCCACAAGTCTTAAAAAAAATATCCCAGTGTTAAATGTCAGATCTTCTTCAGTGTGTTGATGATGTGAATGTCTCTAAAAGGCAATGTATTTTATTTTTATTGTTCTTTGTCACCAAATAGACCTAAGGGTAACACCTTTTACTTAAGACACCACACAATTGAAGGGTAGCTTAAGTACATCAGGAACTGATCCAGGAGTCTCAGCCCTGGTTACTATGACTGAAAGAATCTCATACATATTTATAGATAACCTAGAAAGAAAATTAATCAAGTTGATGGCAATTTATCTAGACATAAACATGAACACACTTCACATATCCCAGAGCAAGACTTGCAGATGACAATTAAATTTTAGGTGTATGGTGCAGGTTGAAATGAGAGATGCTTATAAGCAGGTATACCCCCTCCTCCCCACAAAAGCTCAGAACATCCAAGAAACCATTCACAGAACTTATGAAGCTCAAAAGAAGGAAGACCAGAATGTGGATGCCTCAGTCCTTCTTAGAAGGGAGAACAAAACAGGGGAGAAAATACATGACCAAGTAGAAGAGCAAGGATTCAAGAAAAGATCTGCAGAGACTGTCTCACCTGGAGAACCACCCCATATGTAGTCTCCAAACCCAAGCACTATTGCTGATGACAAGAAGTGTTCACTAGCAGGAACCAGATATGAATGTCTCCTCAGAGGTTGCTCAGAGTCATACAGATACAGATGAGGATGCTTGCGTTTAAACATCAGACTGAACATGGGGATGCCAATTAAAGAGCTAGAGAAAAGACTGGAAGAGCTGAAAAATTTGCAACCTCATGGGAAGAACAACATCTTCAACCAGCTAAGGCACTGAGGTGGAGAGGGTGATTGGCAAAGGGAGCACCTTCATAGAAGCAAGTTGAGAGGGAGGAGGTAGGGAAGTGGAGGGAGCAAAGGTATAACATTGAAAATGTAAATACAGAGAATATCCAATAAAATTGAAAAAAATGAAAAAAATATGTAATTTACTTGTGCATAAATGATAAGTATTTAGATTGCAGGTATACATTGTACTAGTTTAGAACTTTGGCAGTAGTAAATTTTTCTTTAGGGTCCATGGCCTCACTAGACATGGGTAATTACCTAAATTTATAGTGCAAAGCACAGATTTCCTTATATTAAGCAGGTCTTAAGCTTAATTGGGTGGCTGTTAGTTAATCCTAAGTTATAAGTACCAATCTTGTCATACTGGTTATGGATTTGACACATAGAACTTTTAGCTAGATAGCACTTTTTTTTTCTATTTGGATTTTGACAATCCCTGGCAGCACCTTGAAAGCAAGACCTGGTGGAGGAAGATTTAAGATCAATTCCAGGTTGATTTATTTATTCCTTGCCCAAAGTGTATCATGTCTTTAACAAAAGTTGCTTGCCTTTTAGGGTGTTGGAAAACAATCCAGGTAAATGACAATAGCTTATTATTATTATTCTGGCAGGGGTGTGGAAAATGTGTCTTTTGAACTACTTTGACCAAGAACTCCAAAAGAGGTCTTCCAAGCCTGGCACCTGGGTGTTTTTTTAAATCACTTATGAATTTTTCAAGATAGCATGTTACCCCAAATGATACAACATCAACTATTATACACATAAGTATGTATATTACATGCAACTTCAAGTAAGCATAAAATAATATAGTTTCCCTTGTGTTTTCCAAACATTCTAAGTGTTATTTATCCCCCTTTCATTTCCATTCCCTTTGTGTGTCTGCCTACACACACACACACACACACACACACACACATACACACACACAAGCACATGCACACACACACAAGCACATGCACACACACACACAAGCACATGCACACAGGTCAGTTTCTTCCACTAATTTTTCACATTTCTACTTTCATAGCAACAACAAAAGTTGTCAAGGTTATAGGGAAAAAGGGACATTTTCTCACTGTCTTTGAGAGCATAAATTTGTGTAGTTAATATTTAAATCCATGGGGAGTCTTCTTTAAGCACTAAAATTGGAACTTTAAAATGTGACCTACCTATAGTCTTTACAAGTTCCATCTCTCCTTTGTTGGGTATTTCGGCTAAAGTCTTCCCAGTTGGGTTGGTTGGGTGCTGGGAATCTCTGGGTCCTTGCCAAGAAGGCTTACTGACAGGAGCTCAGTACAGCTGTCCTCTGAGAGGCTATGTAAAAGTTGGACAGAAGCAGATATACACAACCAAACACTGGACTAAGCGTGGGGACCCAATGGGGAAGCTAAGACAGAGACTATAAGGAGCTGAAGGGGTTTACAACCTCATAGGAAGAACAACAATATCAACTGACCACACCTCCCCAAAGTTCCCAGGGACTAAACCACCAAGTGAAGAGTACACAGGGCATACGCATGGCTACAGCTGAAGATATAGGAGAGGATTGCCTTATCTAGCATTACTAGGAAGAGAGGCCCTTGCTCCTGTGAAGGCTTAATAAAGCATGATAGCAGAACACTAGGCTGCTGTGGCAGCAATGGGTGGGCAGGTGAGGGAGCACCCTCATATAGGCACGAGGGAGGGAGTAGGGCATAGAGGGCTTGCGGAGGGGAAACTGGGAAGGAAAATAATATTTGAAATGTAAATAAATAAAATATCCAATAAAATGACCTAAATATAAACCAATACTCATATATGCCAAAGAATACTCTTGCACAGACATATTTGCACATTGAAATTCATAACTACTCTTTGCTGTATCAATGTCATGAAATCAGCCTAGATATGCATCTGGAACTAAACACATTGTATTAAGCTTAATCTAGGCTCAGAAAGATTAATATGGCTAACGTCTTTCTCATGTGTATACCACACTCTAAGTGTTAAATGTATCTACTCATGTAGAGTAAATGTGTACAACCCAAGAAATTAGAGAAGGACCTATAAAACTAGAAAATAAAGTGTCATTTTGAAGACCAGAGAGCTGAGTGGAAAGAGATGACCTGCTCTGTGCAATGGAGAAGAAGGTTTTAACTGGTATGAACAGACACTGTGACCAAGGCAACCCTTTTAAAGGACAACATTTAACTGGGGCTGGCTTACAGGTTCAGAAGTTCAGTTCATTACAATCAAAGCAGGAACATGGCAGTGTGTAGGCAGGCATGATTCAGGTGGTCCTTAGAGTTCTACAGCTTGTTTCAAATGCAACCAGAAGGTTGATTTCCAGGCAGTTAGGACGAGAGTCTTAAAGTCCACCTTCAAAGTGACAGGCATCTTCCAACAACCATACCTATTTAATCAAGGCTACATCACCTACTAGTGCCACTCTCTAGCATATTTAAGCCACTAAAGAAGGGCAGGAAGATCAGGTAGAGCAGGGACAGATAAGCGGAAATGAAGTATCCTGAAAACACTATATTTTCATATTGCATTTATATTTACACTATTAACTAATCTAAAATAAAATTATATTAAAAATAAATATGATTGACATCATGACTACTACCTATAGTTATATTAGTACTTATATGCGGCAAGGATTTTATTTTCTTTCATTTTTTTTAAGTCAATGTTGCACAATGTTACAGGCAATTTTATAAAATTGATGAAAATAGGTAATGGACTCCTATTAACATTTTAATTATTGCCATTGTTTGATAAGTACTATTTTTCTACAAATGCAAAATACCAGTACTTTGAATATCTAAAAATAAATATCAGAGGTGGCAAAAGGCATTCTGAGCAAGCTGTTTCAGATTATATTACTTATAATGGTGCCATTTAGAGACCAGTGCTATGTATGCCCCTGAGAAGTATGGAAGGCAACAGATTTCCATGAGAGACCTGCTCAGCCAGGTGGCCTGCTTCCTATCTCCAAGTAAGTTATTTTAGTGATGTCTTGCAGATTGGAAATGGAGGATGAATGCAAATCACTTTTAATATACTGAATCAGTAATCTTGACAGTCACTGTCAAGGGTACACTTGAGAAAAAATACTGTTGGTCAAGTAATAAAAGCAATTTTACTTATTAACTTCTAGTAAAAACTGTATGTATCATAAAGAGGTAAACTTTGTACCCTGTTAAGGTATTTAGAACATTTGTACAGTCATTTATGCTTACATTATCCTACTATTGATTTCCTGTGTAAAAATAACATACACTTAATTTGCACATTATGAGTAATCAGGGAACCTCATTTCAAGTTGTTAAATAAAAATATTTTCAAGAGTTCATTGTTTAGGACTCATGGCCTACGTAGACCCCATAAAGAACAGACAGCATCGAATGGAGACACATTGGCCAACATTCTATTTAGCAAAGAGAAACATCAAAATATGGAGACTGAGAAAAACCAATTTTGCCAAATGAGTGTATTCAGTTTATTAAGATGAAATTCTTTTTGTCCCAACCTTATGCCTTAGTGAGGGTTTCATTGCTGTTAAGGGGCACCATAACCAAGGCAATTCTAACAAAAACACAACAAAAAATTACAACAACTACACATTTGAATAAAGCTGGCTTACAGTTTCAAAAAGTTTAGTCCATAACCATCATGGCTGGAAGCACAGCCTAGTCCATGCTGGAGAAGGAGCTGGGAATTATATATCTTGATGCACAAGCTATAGGAGACTCTGTTTCCCATGGATGGACTTTAAGAATATAAGACCTCCAAGGTTTCTCTGACAGTGACACAATTATTTCAAAGAGTGCATGCTTACTCCAACAAGGCCATACCTCCTAATAGTGGTACTGCAATGGGCAAAGCCTTCTAACATATGAACCTATGAGGGCCATTCCTATTCAAACCATTAAACCTCACGCAAGTTGTAATCAGATGGATCCATTTATAATCAGAATTTTTCTAGTGTTTTGAAGTTCTATCTCCCAAGCAAAGAGGAGAAGTTTTAAAACAAATTTACTTCATTAACAAAATTACTTCACTTATTTCAAAATTATTATACAAAATAGATTTTGGGGGGTACCATATGGTGTTTCAATATATTGTATAATGTTCAAAGCTAAGTCACTACCCACAATGAGCAATTAAAATTATCTGCCATTATCTTTTAAAAATAAAATCTTTAATTTTATCTTAATTTCTTTTTTATCCATCAGAGCCAAGAATCTCTCCCCATTGATTCCAGATATGGTCAACCTCTGTTACATACGCAGATAAAGCTATCGGTCCCTCCATGTGGTTTGTGGTTTAGTCCCTGGAAGCTCTGAAGGATCTGCTTGCTTGATATTGTTGTTCTTTCTATGGGGTTGCAAAGGTCTTCAGCTCCTTCAGTACTTCCCGTTACGAAGCCATTGAAATTCCTGTGCTCAATCAGATGATTGGCTGCAAGCATCCTCATCTGCATCCATCAAGCTCCTGCCAAACCTCTCAGAAGACAACTATATTAGGCTTCTGTCAGCAATCACTTTGTGGCATCATTTATAGTGCCTGGGTTTGATATCTGAAGATGGGATGAATTCCCCAAGTGGGGCAGTCTCTGGATGGCCTTTTCCCCCCATTCTTTGTCCACATATTTATTTTAGACAGGAGAAATTATGACTTAAAATTTTGGAGGTGATTGGTTGGCCAATCATCTAAACAGTGGTCATGCCTAACCTCTGAAAATAGTCTCTACAGGTTCTCCTTCACTTTGATGGGTATTTCAGATATTGTCATCCCTGTTGGGTCCTGGGAGCCTCTGACATTCTGGCATCAGAGACTTTCTGGTAGCTACGTCCAGTGTTCCATCCCCAATACACAAAGAACTGTTCAATTTCCCGATCCTCTGTACTTCAATCCTGTCTCCTCCCATATCTGATCCTGCCTCCATTTTTCCTTCTACCTGCTCTCTTTATCCCAAGTCCTTCCCATCCTCTACCTCCTCTGATTCTTTTGTTCCCCCTTCAAAGTAGAATTGTAGTATCCACATTTTGGTGTGATCTTTTTTCTTGTTGGGTTTCATATGCTCTGTGAGTTGTATTGTGGGAACTCTGAACTTTATTTTGGCTAATATCCATTTATCAGTGAGTACATACCATGTGTGCTCTTTTGTGAAAGGGTGACCTAACTCAGGATGCTATTTTCAAATTACATCCATTTGCCTGCAAATTTTATGACATCATTATTTTCAATAGCTGAGTAGTACTACATAATATATGTGTCCTTGCTTTATGTTGGAGCATCTTTTGGGTATATGCCCCATAGTGGTATAGCTGAGACCTCAAGTAGTACTATGTCCAATTTTCTGAGGAAGTGCCAGACTGATTTCCACTGTGGTTGTGCCAGCTTCAAATTACCAAAAATGGAGGCATGCTCCTCTTTTTCCACATCTGTGAAAACATCTGGTGTCACCTGAGTTTTTAATCTTGGCCATTCTGATTGGTGTGAAGTGAAATTCCAGGGTTGTTTTGATTAACATTTTCCTGATGACTAAGGATGTTTAACATTTTTTCAGGTACTTCTCAGCCATTTGATATTCCTCAGTTGAAAATTATTTGTTTAGCAATGTACCCCAGTTTTAAATAGTATTATTTGTTTCTCTGGAGTCTAACTTCTTGAGTTCTTTGTTTATATTGGATATAGCCCTCTATCAGATGTAGGATTGGTAAAGATCTTTTGGTAGATTTGGTTGACATTTTGTTCGGTTGACAGTGTCTTTTGTATTACAAAAGCTGTTCAGTATTATAAGGTCTGGTTTGTCAATTATTGATCTTAGAGCATAAGCCATTGGTGTGCTGTTCAGGAAATTATTCCCTATGCTCACCTGTTTGAGGCTTTCCCCCTTTTTCTCTTATATTCCCTTCAGTGTATCTGGTTTTATGTGGAGGTCTTTGAACCACTTGGACTTTTGCTTTGTACAAGGAGAAAGGAATGGGTCAGATTCATTTTATATATGCTACCAGTCACTGGATAATTTTAACATTTTTTTCAAAAATCAAGTGACCATAGGTATGTGGGTTCATTTCTGGGCCTCAATTCTATTCCATTGATCTACCTCCCTGTCCTTGTACCAGTACCATGCAATTCTAGTCACTGTTGCTTTGTAGTACAGCTTGAAGTCAGGGATGGTGATTCCCCCAGAAGTTCTTGTATTGTTGATAATAGTTTTCACTATTCTGTTTTTGTTGTTGTTATTCCAAATGAATTTACAAATTGCTCTTTCTAACTCTCTGAAGAATAGAGTTGAAATTTTGATGAGGACTGCACAGAATCTGTAGATTGCTTTTGGAAAGATGGCCATTTTTACTCTATTAATTCTGCTAATTCCTGTTCATAGGATGATTTTCCATTTTTTTAGTTCATCTTCGATTTTTTTCTTCAAACACTTAAAGTTCTTGTCATACAGATATTTCACTTGTTTGGTTAGGACCATATCAATATATTGTATATTATTTGAGAGTATTCTGAAGGTTGTCACTTTCTAACATCTTTCTCACCATGTTTATTCTTTGAGTTAAATTCTAAAACATCTTTGATTTCTTTCTTTATTTCTTCCTTGACCAAGTTTTCATTGAGTAGATTATTGTTAAGGTCCCATGTGTATGTGGGTTTTTTGCTGTTTTTGTTGTTATTGAAGACCAGCCTTTGTCTATAAAAAAATCATTGACACAACAGTTAGAGAAAATGCAAAAAATCAAAAAGATTCTAATCCAAAACATCCAGGATATCAGGACACAATGAGAAGACAAAACCTAAGGATAATAGGTGCATAAAAGAGTGAAGACTGATGAGAATTAAATCAGACTTTTCAACAGAGACTACAAAAGCTAGAAGATCCTGGACTGACAACATACAGACCCTAAGAGAACAAAAATGTCAGCCCGGGTTGGGTTTTTGGACTCTTGACTTCTTGAGTCCTTTGTATATTTTGGATATTAGCCCTCTATGAGATACAGGGTTTGTGAAGATTTTATTTTTGCCAATCTGTGGGTTGCTATTTTTTCCTATTGATAGTGCCCTTTGCCTTATAGAAGCTTTTTAATTTTATGAGGTCCCATTCATCAATTTTTGATCTTAGAGCATTTGAGATGCATGGGTACCCCCATCCCTCAACTGGGGCTATGCCTATTTACTAGAAGTAGTCTCTATAGGTTGTATGTCCCATTTGTTTTGTATTTCATCTAACATTATCACCATTGGGTCCTATAAGCCTCTAGCTTCCCTGGAGTCTGGGTTTTCCTAGTGGCTCTTTGCAGTTCCTCATTCTCTCACTGGTACATGTTTGTATTCAATTTTCTGACTCTTGGTACTTCTCTCCTGCCCCTTCCAATACTTGATCCTGCCACCTTTCTTCCTCCATCTCCTTTTTCCTCTCCACTTTCCTGTCTCCTTGTATCTCCTGTGATTGCTTTGTTCCCCATTCTATGTAGGATTGGATCATCTACATTTTGATCTTCCTTCTTCTTAAGTTTTATATGGTTTGTGGATTATTCTGAGCTTTTGAGACAATATCTACTCATCAGTGAATCCATACCATGGGTGTTTTATGTGTCTGGGTTACCTCACTCAGGATGATATATTTGTGTTCCATCTATTTGCCTTGGGATTTCATGACAGACTGAAAGAGCTGAAGGGAATTGTAACCCTATAGGAAGAACATTTCAAGTTACTGGACCACCTAGGGACTGGAGGGAGCCATAGGTCCATATGTGGCAGTGAATGATGTTATCTGATAGACCCTTGTTCCTATGGAGGCTTGATGAAGGGGAATGCTCGAGGGTGGTAAGGCTGGAATAGGTTGATGAAGGAGCACCTTCATAAAGGCAAAGGGGAGGGGGAATGGGGAGATGGAATGGTAGGTTTGCGGAGGGGTAACCAGGAAGTAAGATATTATTTGAAATTCAAACAAATAAAATGATTAATAAAAAAGAAATAATATCTTTCCCTCTGGACCCTTCCCATTCTTGGTGACTATTTTCAGAGATCATTTTCCAAGGAGATCATCACAATTTTTATGCTAAAATAACATAAGGTTTCAGAGATCAAAACAAAACACCACATACTTCCAATATTAATAGCTATTCTTATCAATTGAGAACATGTTTTTGTATGCATATTTCTTTCTTTCTTCTCTCCCTTCCATCCTTCCTTCCTCCTCCCCAGCCCTTTGTCTGTGTGTTTATATGCATGCTAGAGGATAATCATAGATATTTTTCCTCAGGTTCCTAACTGGTCTGAGTATCTCTTCATAGGTTAGGATGGATAGACAGAGAATCTCAGGTTTTCACCAGTCTTTTCCCCCCATATTAGGTTAACAAGCATGCACCACTATGTTCATTTATTTTCTTTTCTCAAAATGTGGATTCTAGGAATGAAAATCTCATTTTAGTGTTTGTAAGGCAAGCATTCTACCAAGTGGGCCATTTTGCAAGCCTTTTAATTAAAGTAATAAGGTTGTACATTAATACTGACATGTAAAATATCAGAAAAATTATTCTGTAGGGGTGGAGTAATGGCTTGGCAACCAAGAGCACTTGCTGTTCTTCCAGAAGACCCTGGTGTGTTTTCCTACATCCATGTCAGATAGTTTGTCCATGTTTATAATCTCATCTTTAGGGATTATCTAGACCTCTTGTAGCCTTTATGGACATAGTCCCACACTGGCAAACACAAACACAGACACACACACACACACACACATACACACACACACACACACACAAATATAAATACAAATCTCAACATAATGAAAATGTGATTTTATTCTTTAAGTCTACTTTTTATCATTTATATGTTCTTGTACATGTATATATGTAAATACATATATGTATGTTTATTGGGAAAGTGTTCACACATGCACACACCACAACCTCATGTATGGAGGATTGAGAAGTTATGATGTTAGTTCTCCTTCCTTTATTTACCTGCAGGAATAAAATCCAGGTCACCAGGATTATTTGGCCTTTTCCTGCTGAGCCACAGGTCTCATTTCTTAAAAATTTTGGTCTTAGTCTGACCCTGCCATTATGAAATTCAAGAGCTTACTAGAATCATTCAGAGCTAAAGAAATCATGAAATAAACATGTAAAGATAATTTAATAAATTCTTTCTGTTCTAAGTACGATAAATTATTAAAGAAGAAAAGGAAATTTTATTCTTAATAACATTTCAGATAAAAGACTTTTAAATGTCAAAACATCAATAAATACTGGCACTCTACTAAAACTATAGTGTTATAAATTACAGTGTAAATAGTTGCTAACATTTCTCAGTGTTTTTTGAACCACCTTTGTGGTACTAAAAATTGAACCTAAGGCCACAGGGAAGTTACACAAAATGCTTTTTTACTGCAGTAGAATTTTAAAATAATGAATACCATAAAATTTTTGTTTTCCAATATATCTCCTAGTACATTCTAGTTTCTCAATTCAAACAAATAAACTCCATAAATGGTAAATTGCATTATTTATAACATATCAATTGTATCAAATTGTAACATACACTGTTTGAACAAGGAATTAAACTTTTGAATCTGGATAACTTTGCAGATCTGTGACAGAATTTTCTTCTGATTAAAATGTGAATGTATATGGTGTGTGCTGCTACCTCAATTAACATTGATGTCCATATGCTGCAGGGAACACACTGGTGTCTGTGTCTTGTGCCCTGGAGTCCATATTGATGTCTGTGACCTGAGCTACCATCATAAACCATGATGGTTTCTGAGGCTTATGCTGTGAAAACATAATTTTATAATAATTCTAAACAGCAGACTATTGCTAATATATTTTCTCTCTTAATTTGTTGCACTAATTTCCTATTTCTGGATGATAAAATTAAATATTTATTTTTATATATTTATTGTGAATTTGTTAAATGTAATATTTTATGTATATTCCATATGTACACATTGAGAATATTGAGCAAATATATTTAAAGTCTCATTTCCTGGGTTTTCTCCTACTCTCTTTTAAATATCACAACAATCATAAATCTCTTATAGAAAATCTACAAACTACATGACTTAGCAAAACATTTTCTAGCTTCAATACTAAATATACTTTCTCATATGTTCACCAACAGGCTTCTGAAGATAAATATTATAAATATTAAATTAGTATTTAGATATCTTATAATTAAAGTACTTAGAATGTAGCTTTTGTGTACAGAGTGAGGATGGCCTTGATATTTCTCCATTGAATAACAATTATTCAAATATTTAATCCAATATAAACATTACCACTTAAAGATCCCTTATATCCTGAATATATTTGTATACACACACACACACACACACACACAAGAGAGAGAGAGAGAGAGAGAGAGAGAGAGAGACAGTCATTTCACTTATTTTTGTTTATTTTCTTGAACTGTCACCTTGTTTAGTCATGTAATAATTCTTGTTTTTATAATAAGGTAAGCTACTGTTCCCTCACCTTCTAAAATATTGGTTATTTTTCAGAACAATCTTCTACATAAATTAAACTAACAGTATGAAATCCACATATACACAGGTATATCAATAATCACGGTATGAATGAGAGTATGTGAGTTTTTTAGATTAATACAAATATGCAGCTTTTAAAAATAAAAGAACAGGATTTTGGCTTTAGTATAAGTGCTTTTTAAGTCAAGCCCGGTGACCTTCATTCAAGTCCAGTTTTCATGGAAAATGGACAGAGAGACAATTTTACATTGTGTCCTCTGTCACAGCATTTATGCTATGCAATCTCTGCTTTCTCCCCGACTGCCTCACCTCTCCCTCCTTCCATGCCATGTAAGTGCATGCATGTGTACACATAAAACCAGAGACACACACAAACACACCCTTACACTCATACACATGCACACACTCTACTCTTTAAAAGACCTCTCTGTTTCTAGCTATACTTTTGGCAGTCAATCAAACTCAAAACCATTTTAGGACGACTAATATAGCTATTCACTTACTTATGTTGTTTTCTTTATAACATGTTCTTTTCCAGTGTTTTCTCCTTAGTTACTAATACTATTTATTAGAAGTATGTCAGTTTTCTTAGATTATTTTTTACATCATCAGATTCTTTTTGCTTTTACTACTTTATTTTCCCCCATGATTATAATTTTTATTAAGGATTTGGAATTGTTTTTGTTTGTTTATTTTATTTATTTTTTTACTGTCAGTAGGTATCCCCTCCTGGTCTGCCCTCTGACTTTTCGTCATCCCATTCCTCCTTCCCCTTCTCTAAGAGGATATTCCCATCATCACTCTCACCCCACTATCCTCCACACTCCCTAGGGTCTCAAGTCTCTCCATGGTCAGATTCGTTATCATCTCTCACCAAGGATAGACCAGACAGTCCTCTGCTGCACATGTGTCTCATATCAGCTAGTGTATGCTGCCTGGTTGGTGGCTCAGCGTCTGAGAGATTTTGGTGCTCCAGGATAGCAGCTTCTACCAGGTTTTCAGTTCACCCCCAGGGGTCTTCATGCTAAATGTCTGTCTGTAAGCATATCATAGCATCACTAATAATGTCAGGTCTTGGAGCCTCCCTGTGAGCTAGATCTCAATTTAGGCTGGTCACTAAACCTTCTTTCTTACCAGTCACTTCTCCATTTTTGTCCTGGCCATACATCTAGACAGGAACAATTTAGACAGGGTCCAAGTTTATGATTGTGGAATAACAACCCATTTCTCCATTTGATGCCTTGTCTTTCTACAGGAGGTGGACTCTACTTGTTCCCTCTCCTCACTCTAGGACATTTCACCTCCAAGGTCTCTGGTACTTCCTAGAGGGCCACCCTACCTTCTAACTCCAAGGTAGCCTATTTACATACTCTGTGATTGCTTTCTTCTCCCTCCCGTGTGGGATGGAAGCATCCTCTCTTGGGCCCTTGGGCTTCTTAACCTTTTTAAGTTCTTTGTATGATGTCCTGGGTATTCTGTACTTTTTTGGCTAATATTAACTTATTAATGCTATTAGTGATCATTATTAGTAAGTAGTATTCCATTGTGTAAATGTATCCATTCTTCCACTGTGGGACATCTGTTTTGGTTATTTTCAGCTTATAGATAATGTATAAATTCAGTATAAATAATGCTGCTATGAACATAATGGAACATGTGCCCCCTGTGACATGGTGGTACATTTTTGGATATATACCCAATAGTGACCTAGCTGAATCTTCTTTTATATTGGATATTATATTTATTTACATTTCAGATGTTATCCCCTTTCCTGGTTTTCCCTCCTGGAAATCTTCTATTCCATTGTCTCTCTCCCTGCTCTTATGAGAATGCTCCTCCACCCACCCACTCACTCCTGCCTCTCATCTTGGCATTTCCCTACATTGGGACATCAAATTTTCAAAAGATCAAGGACCTCTTCTTCCATTGATGTCCAACAAGTCCATCCTCTTCTATATATGTGATTGGAGCCATGTGTTCTCCTTGGTTGGTGATTTTGTCCCTGGGTGCTCTGGGGGTTCTGGTTGGTTGAAAATGTTGTTTATCTTATTGGTTACAAGCCCCTTCAGCTCCTTTATTTCTTTCTCTAACTTCTTCATTGAGGACTCTATGCTCTGTCCAATGGTTGCATATGACTAACCTCCTCTGTATTTGTCATTATCTAGCAGAACTTCTCAGGAAAAACTATATCAGGCTTCTGCCAGAAAACACATTTTGGGAACAGCAATAGTGTCTGGGTTTGGTTACTGTATATGGAATAAATCCCCAGGTGGGGAAGTCTCTGAATGGCCTTTTCTTTAATCTTTTTTTCCATATTTTGTCTTTGTATTTCTATCCTTGAATATTTCATACCCCCTACTCAGAAAAAATAAAGCATCCACATTTTTGGTCTTCTTTTTTCTTGAGCTTAATGTGGTCTGTGAACTGTATCTTGGGCATTCTCAGCTTTTAGACTAATATTCACATATAAGTTAGTGCATTCCATGTGTTTCTGTTTTTTTGTTTTTGTTCTGTTCTGTTTTGTGACTGGGTTATCTCTTCCAGGGTATATTTTATTCCATCCATTTGCCTAAGAATTTTGTGAATTCATTGTTTTTATTAGATGAGTAGTACTCAATTGTGTAATGTGCCACATTTTCTCTAACTATTCCTCTGTTTAAGAACTCCTGGATCCTTTCCTACTTCACTTGATGTTTGCCAAAGGAGTTTCTTTGTTTAGCTCTGTATAACATTTTAATAGAATATTTGGGTTCTTTAGAGTCTAACTTTTCGAGTTCTTTAAATACATTGAATTTTATCCCTCTACTGGATGTAATAGGGTTGGCGAAGATCTTTTCAAATCTTTCAGTTGTTATTTTTTCCTTTGACAGTGTCCTGTTTTATGACATCCCACTTTTAATTGTTGATTTTTGAACATAAACCATTAGTGTTCTGCTCAAAAAAATTTCTCCTGTGACTATGTGTTTTAGGGTCTTCTACATTTTCTCTTCTCTTAGTTTCAGTATTTATTGTTTGATGTGGAGTTTCTTGATCCACATGGACTTGAGGTTTGTACAAAGAGATAAGAATATATCAATTTTCATTCTTCTACATGATGATTGCAAGTTGAACCAGCTTCATTTGTTGAAAATGTTGTCTTTTTCTACTGGATGGCTTTAGCTCCTTTGTCAAAAATCAAGTGGCTATAGTTGTATATGTTCATTCATGGGTCTTCAGTTCTATTATATTGATCTACCTACCTGTATCTGTACCAATACTATACAGTGGTTTTGTTGTTGCTGTTATTGTTGTTTTATTTTTTTAATTATGATTGTTCTGTAATACAGCTTGAGATCAGGTATGGTGATTCTCCCAGAAGTTATTTTGTTGTTGAAAATAGTTCTAGATATCCTGGATTTGTGGTTATTCCAAGTTAATTTTCAAATTACTCTTTTTAACTCTGTGAGGAATTCAGTTGGAATTTTGATGGGGATTGCATTGAATCCGTGGATTGCTTTTGTCAAGATGGCCATTTTTACTATATTTATCTTACCAATCCATAAGCATGACAGATCTTTCCATCTTCTGAGATCTTCTTTAATTTCTTTCTCCAGAGAATTGAAGTTCTTGTGATATGGATATTTCACTTGACTAGTTAGAGTCTGAGCAAGGTATTCTATATTATTTGTGACTATTGTAAAGGGTGTAATTTCCTTAATTTTTTTCTCAACATGTTTATCCTTTGAGTAGAGAAATGCTGCTAATCTCTTTGAATTAAGTTTATATCCACCCACTTTCCTATAGTTATTTATCAGGTTTAGGAGTTCTCTGGCAGAAATTTTGAAGTTGTTTAAATATACTATTGTATCATCTGCAAATAGTGATATTATAATTTCTTCCTTTCATTCAACATAATTGTTGAAGCCATGTTTGGACAACATTGGAGAAATCGTAAGCTATAGTTATATAAATTTAAAATAAAGTTAAATATAGTTTAACAATGAGTTATTGCATTCCACCAGTCATGTTTTCTCAGCATAATATCCACAGTTGCCTAGTATCTTCCATATCTTATTTCACAAAGATGTTTTATATTCATTTTTGCAAATTGCTTATTGGATAATGATGAGTTATGAAGTAAAAATGATAAGATTTACTTGCTTTTAACAAAATTTGGTGCATTCTCCAAATGTTGGAATAATATTTGTCATACGTTGTATGATGATAAATTAGTTGAATATTATATAAAAGTTATTAATCTGATTTTAACCAATTTTTAAAAATTACAATGCTGAATAGTCGCCATGTAGAACTTCAAAGTGATGGAAAACATTAATAGAAAGTATGGAATGAGAAAACAGAGACACAGGAAGCTGTTATTCTTTCATATTGTGTCATTGAATAACAAGATTTCTGTTGGTTTCCTCACTCTTACTCATGTCATGGTTATTTATGGAGCTCATGTGTAGCATTGTGAGAAAACAATGTTAGGTAGGGATCAGAGACAGTGATTAACACACACACACACAAACAGACACACACACACACACACACAAACACACACACACACACACACACACACACACACACACACACATACTCACTTCCCATTATGTCTGCATTTCTGAATGTTTTGTTGGATTCACAAAACCACAACCTACTGAGAAGTTCATCATACACAGTTCCCTCAAAGACCCAAAACTTACCATTTCTAAACTCCTCATCATGAGACTCAAATTTTTGGAAGAGGGACATTTGGTTTGCTGCCTATTTCTGGCTATTGCAAATAAAGCTGCTATAAACATAGTGGAACACATGTTCTTGTGGTATGGTGAAGAATCTCTTGGGTATATGGCCAGTATAACTGCTAAGGATGGGAACTTGAGGTGTTCTCTAGGAAGTCCTAGAGACCCTGGACCATGGAGTGACTAAAGGATTGGCTGAGCAGTGAAGGGTCGAACTTGAAATCCATCACACAGGTAGGCACCAATCCTTCACATTATTAATAACGTTCTGTTTGGCTTACAGACAGGAACCTAAAATTGTTCTTCTGGCCAAACGTCCGACACAGATCTCAGGTCAGAGATGTGAGTGACTTCTGGCACCTCTGTTGCTTTTTCCAGCTTTTCAGCATTTCTGCTGCTGCCATGAGTCGCCTAACCAGGATGAACCAAGACAGTGATGGGCTCCAGTGCAGGGTGCAAGAAGCTTTGGGAAAGAAAATCTCTTCCCAACAGTGGTGTTAACAGCTCTTAAAAAAAAAAAGATCTCAGGGGGCAAAATAATTCTTACAAGCATTTACTCTTGAGCAATCCTTTCCCCATATATGTACAGATTTTTAAATGATTCAGAGTCTAACAACCAGTAATTTCTATTGGTGTGTCCTGAGGGCTTGGGAAGACCTTGTCTACATATTTGGGGGTGATTATGCTTCTGTCTGGAACTTAGTGACATTCAGACTTGGGGTGTGGCCAACACCATAAGGGGCAGTACAGTACATGTGGTGATTCAAAGATTCCTAATTTTCATGAGTCTAGGAAGCTTATCATTCCTGGGGCTTCACTTTTCTCAACTGAGAATCCAGGTATCTTTCATAGCCTAAGTCCTACATAGCATAGCAGCTCTCTGAGAGGGTCTCCTCAGCAGTCTACTGAGAGAGATACAGATACCCACAGAGAAACATTGAATGGAGGTCAGAGATCCCTATGGAAGAGTCAGGGGAAAGGTTGAAAGCCCTCAAGGAAATAGCAACCACACAGGAAGACCAACAGTGACAACTAACCTGGAACCACCAGCAAAAGAGCATACACAGGCTGGTCTGAAACCCCTGCACATATATAGTAGAGGGCCACCAACTCTGGACTCAGTGGGAGAAAATGAGCCTCATCCTACAGAGACTTGATACACCATAGAGGGAGGATACAGGGAGATGGTCCTTTTAGAGGTGAAGTGGAGGGAAGATGAGCAGATGGTCTCTGCAAAGGTGAATCTAGAGGAAAATAAAATGAATTAATGAATAAAAAACCAACACAAAAAATATACAAATATGAAAGGCTTGGGATGAGTTGATCAAGGGAAACCCTGGAGAGTATGAGGAGTAAAGAGTTGATTAGATAAATAACTGATATCCTTGTCAAATATTCAGACAGACAATAGCATGAGGAAGACTCTGACTTAAGGTTGGTAGCAAACAGGAGAGATACATAGAATGGTTTAGTCCTGAAGAAAGGAAATGGCCACATGACAGAGTCTGAATCTCTTCAAATACTTTTCTGAGAATGGGACAGGTTTAGCAGTGCAAGCCAGCATGAGAACCGAAGTTATGTTTTAAGTTTAATTACTGTATCCAAGGGATTCATAAACCAAATGTTCCTCCAACTCATTAATCACTTGTCCAAGGACAAATACCTGTTGAAATGATGTAGGCTGCTGTTTATATAAGAGAACAAACCACATATTCTTGATTTCCTAATAAGTTTATTTGATGTAATCACACCAGAGGTGATTAATGTAGGCAGAAAATGTATCAGGATGTATGCTCTCCCCTGATTGAACCTAGTGAGGGATATAAGCATTAGCAAATGTGACTCATCTCTATTTTTTTCTGAAAACCCCAGAAAGGTCTTAACCAGAGTCATTTATACTGGGCAGTATTTCATTAAAGCTTATTTCAAATTTGGCTGAAAATCATGATTATGTTCTTATTCTACATAAGTGCAATTAATACCAGGCCCTCTGAATCGCAGGCAAGAGGCAGAGACAGGATAGGGAGAAATACGTGCAGCCACTAATACTCTCTTTGATTCAGGTGCACTTTTTATGTGAGGGATACATGTGGGAAGTCTGCTAGTGCTCAAAGATAATACCATGGTAGGATACTATGCTGTATCTGGGAAAGGGTCAAAGATTGATTCCAATGTGCTATACTTAAAAAGTCACCCCCAATAAAAATAATCTAATCAAAGATAAAGGAATTTTGGAACTGGAGAATTCCAATTATAATGGACTGATACAAACATCTATTTCAGAAAGGTGATATCTAACCCAGAAATTAAAGAAAACCACCACAGCCTTCTGCATTGTACTAGATTAAAAACACCCTTTGAGGTTTGGGAGAAATTAACCTAGGTCCCTTTGAATGTTGATATGTGTAATGTGTTACTGGCCTACATCTGCAGCCATCTAGATTACGTTTTACAAGACTATATTTGTTGTTGTGGGTACTATACTAGACTTTGAAGCAACATTAAAGAAAAACGAATAGCCTATTGTGTGGCTATTTTTCCTAAACACATAACACAGCCTTCCTATCTGCATTGTGAAGAAGAGATCGCCATAGAAACTAACTGAGCAGAACAATACAGTGGACCCTGACTGTGGTAATGAACACTCACTCGTACAAGGAGGGAAAGGAGCATCATAAAAGCCTCAACATAGAAACTAGTCTTTCCTTTTTTTACATTCAGCCCTCCATCTGCAAGTGATCCTGTAACAGAAAGATTTTTGTTCCCGACTCCCAGGTTCTGCACCCCATACCTCCTCCCCTTTGCCTCTGAAACAGTGCTTTCCCACTGTCCTACTAAGGGTTTTGCTGTTGTGAATGGACACCAAGACCAAGATGTCTGCTATAAGGTAATCCTTATAAGGAACCTTGATTGGGACTGGATTACAAGTTCAGAGGTTTCATCCATTATCATCAAGGTAGGACCATGAGAATGTCCAGGCAGGCAGTATAAAAGAAGTTGAGAGTTCATCTGAAGACTGTTATCAGAACACTGGCTTCTAGGAAGCTAGGATGCAGGTGTTAAAGCCCATGTCCACAATGAGATACTTTCTCCAACAGGGCCATACCTCCTAATAGTACCACTTTCTGGGCTAACGATATTCAAACCATCACAGAAGATGTGGCAGTTTAACTGAAAAAGGAGTGCATAATACTGCTGTCAAGAGGTCATTAGCTATGATGGGAAGCAGCCTTGCAGTCATGACAATAAGCCCTCAGTTGTACTCTGTAAGAAAATTCACTGAACTCAGAGGTTCACCAAGTTGGGCTTTGTTGGAATTGTCTCTTTATCCTGCCATGAATATCTTGTCAGGGTGGAAGAAAGAGCTGTTCACTTTTTTTTAAAGTCACAGAGCTGAAGCTAATCACAATCGTCTAGGTGTTATATTGGAAGTGTTTACTTGCAGGAATGTTTTCTTAACACTTTACTATTGATTCTTCCTAGCAGGGGAGAATAATCCTCATGAATAATACTAAAAAGGCAAGTCAATATCATTAACAAAAATGATTTATTTCCAGAAGGGAGTTCATGTTTAAGAAAGAATATTAAAAGTACCTTGCTACTCATTTGGCACTTATTGATATCAGGCTATATTTTAATTTGTATTACTTTTTCAGGCTATGTCTTTTCCAGAGAGACTCCATGTTCAAGCTTCTTTTTACTCTTGAGCTTCTCTGTAGATAAGTGAACAATGTCTGTCAAATCCATGCAGCATAGTCTGATTACTGACTGGTTGCTAGTAGAGGATAGATTACCACTATATAAATTATTGAGGGTGGATTTTGACTGAAGGGACACATGGGCGTATTAAAACTTTTATCAGGAAAACCATATCAAAGAACTTATCCGATAAACAAGGGCAAGGAAAGGGTTTAACTCCTTTGCCTGGACTACATGAAGTGATGGGTAGATATTGCTGAGATTGCAATAACCCTGCATTTACCTGGAGCTTCTCCATGTATTATAGACAAAATTCAGAGATCTCCAGACTGTTCGTGGTTAGTTGGATAGCTTCACCCTAGCACTGCGACTGTTAATGTGGCCTACAGAGCTGCCTTCTGCCTGGCCACATTCTCGTCCAGCTACAACTGAATTCTTCTGTGTACCTGACACATCTTCACTCTTAACTCTGACTCTCCTGTAGCTTCCCCAGCCCGTCCTCCTTTGAATCTGCTTTTGGGTTTATTTCATCGGTGCAGATTACACTTATCATGTTCTTCTGTAACATCTCAGACTCTATGACATACACTATAAACTTTTTAGTTTATATTATGTCTATAAATTGCATACATGCATGAACACATTTACTGTGAACTGTGTGATGAGTGATTTTAGATTAGAATAAAGGGGTGTGAATTTTCTTCAGCCAGATTTGGGGTCACATAAGTATATTATCATATCATCTGAAAATAGTGATATTTTTACATCTTCTTTTCCAATTTGTATCCCTTTAACATCCTTTTGTTGTATAATTGCTCTGGCTAGGACTTAAATTACTGTATTGAATAAGTAGGAAGAGAGTGGGTTGCCTTGTTTTCTCCCTGATTTTAGTGAAATAGCTTTAAGTTTCTCTCCACTTTTGTTTGCTGTTGGCTGCTAGTTTGCTGTATATTGCTTTTATTATGTTTAGGTATGGGCCGAAAATTCCTGATCTTTTCAAGTCTTTTAACATGAAGGGGTATAGAATTTTGTCAAATACTTTCTCAGAATGTAATAAGATGATCATGTGGGTTCTATCTTAGAGTTTGTTTATATGGTTAATTTATATAATGGATTACACAGGTGGATTCCTATATTGAATCAAACCTGCATCTCTGGGATGACACATGATTATTTTGATATGTTCTGGATTCATGTTGTGAGAATTTTATTGAGTATTTTTGCATCATTGTTCATAAGTGATATTGGTCAGAAGTTCTCTTTTTTGTTGGGTCTTTGTGTGGTTTAGGTATGAGCATAATTGTGGCTTCCTAGAATGAACTGGGTAGTATTCCTTCTGTTTCTACTTTGTGGAATAGTTTGAAAAGCATTGGTGTTACGTCTTCTCTAAATGTCTGATAGAATTATGTACTAAACCCATCTGGTCTTTATTTTTTTTTTTTAAGCTTGGAGACTTTTAATTACTGCTTCTATTTCCTTAGGGTTTATGAGACTGTTTATATGGATTATATGATCCTGGTTTAACTGAAACTCAAAAATAAGGAAGACAAAAGAGTGGATGCTTCAGTCCTTCTTAAAAGGGGGAACAAAATATTCAGTGGAGGAAATACAGAGACAGAGTGTGGAACAGAGACAGAATGAAGGGCCATTCAGAGACTGCCCCACCTGGGTATTTATTCCATATAGAGCCAGCAAACACAGACACTATTGTGCATGCCAAAAAGTGCATACTTACAGGAGCCTGATATAGCTGTCTCCTGAGCCTGACAAATACAGATTTTTTTCAGTTACATGAGGTTCCATTTATCAGTTCCATTTATCAGTCGATTTATCTTAGAACCTGAGCTGTTGGCATTCTCTTTAGCAAGTTGTCTTCTATACCAATGAGTTCAAGGCTATTGACCACTTTCTGGTCTATTAGATTTAGTGTATCTTGTTTTATGTTGAGGTCTTTGATTCACTTGGACTAGAGTTTTATGCAGGTTGATAGATATGGATCTATTTCCACTTACTACATGTAGATATCCAACTAGCCTAGCACCATTTGTTGATGATGTTTTCTTTATTCCATTGTACAGTTTTTATCTTCTTTGTCAAAAATCAAGTGTCCACAGTAGTATGGGTTTAATGCAGAGTCTTCCATTCAATTCTATTGGTCAACTTATCTGTTCCTATACCAAGCAGGTTATATTACTATTGCTCTGTAGTACAGGTTTAGGTCAGGGATAATGAAATCTCCAGAAGTTCTTTTATTATTCCGTATTGTTTTAGCAGTCCTAAGATTTTTATTTTCTGTTTGAAGTTGAGAATTCTTTCATTGTCTGTAAAGAATTGTACTGAAACTGTAAATTGCTTTTGCTAAGATGGCCTTTGTTTACCATTTTAGTCTCAGCTATCTGTGAACATAAGTCTTTCTCCATGGTAATCCTAAGTTGTAAAATAAAAAAAAATAAAATTATTTTCTTCTTCATATTGCTTTGTATTATGGCAACTTTTACATATCCAAAGAAAACAAATAGGACACGTAGGGTATATTTGGATGTCAGAGTACATCTTCCACGAGTCAGTTATTTTTCTTCTACCATATAATCCCACTGGGTCAAACTCTAGGCTTTAGGCTTGGTAGTTGGTACCATTAACAACTGAGCTATCTCTCCAGCCATAAAATATAAAATATTTTTTTGTTCTGACTTTATTCTGAGACAAAATTCACTATTTTAAAAATTATTTCAGAAAATAATAAAATGACAAATAATCAGTTTTGACATTTTAAATCATATGTTGAATCCTAAATAGGCTGAAATCAAAACAATAATAATTTTCATGCATCTTATGACTAATATTTTTGAAAAGTTTATATGCATAGAAATAAATACATTTATTAATTTCTTCTAATTAAATATAAATAAATAAGTTGCAGATAAGCTGCTCATAATTAACAAAAAAGTAATATTTAATGTTTATACAGAGTGATCTGAGAGGACATGATTTGTCATGTAGTGATTGATTATAAAACAGCAGAAGTTGATATGACAAAAATATAATACGTTTCAAAAACTGGAAACTACTTGTTAAGGAGACAATTCTGTCATGTTCTTAAAAATTAAAAGAAAATATCTTACTCTATTTTAAGATAATTCCTCATTCTAAATGATGAAGAAAAGTCTGTATTTAAACTTTAGTTTAATTAGTTAATGATTCAGTGCAAATTACTTCAGGCAAAATCCCAACCATCTGTAAGAACACACACATATGTTAGGGTATTTCTATACTCTATTTGTTTGACTCTCAGACAATTTTCACTAGACCCTGGTTGTTAATTACTTGGGAAATGTTAAACTCAACTATAACTGTAAAATAACATTTTTAAATGTACAAAGTGAAATAACAATTACTTTCAACATTTACCATAAGACATGTTAAACTTATAGGAGTAACAAAATGCATTTCTATTCTCCTCCATATATTTGTCCAAATTTCTCATTATTCCAAAGAGGGGTGTCTGTGATGGAATGAGACACAGGGCTTAAGCTCTCAGCAATTATTGACCCCTGACTTCTATGGGACCTTTGCTCATAATTCCCTTTCAGCCTGTATCTTTGCTTTCCTTCCACTAGAAATTAGTGCATTAGTATAATTCCACAAGAAAACTTCTGAATTAGGTTCTTTTCTTATTGCTGTGTTAAACTTGATCAAATCAACTCAGGGTCAAATTGGCTTTGTTTGGCTCACCATATAAATGTAGGTATTCCTTTATGGAGAAGAAGGTATATTGGATGAGTGAGGTGACTGGTCACATGTATAACACTGCCAGGAAACAGAAGAAAAACGTAAAATGGGTCTGAGCTGTACCTCAAGCCCTGCCCTCAGAGATCCAAGTTTTTGGCTAAACTTCAGTTCCTAATGATCTGACACACTTCCCAAATGGTACCATTAGCTGGTGTTTAAACACATACATCTCTGTACAATATTTCAATTCAAACCACAATTCTTCCTTCTAAGTATAGTATTCCCTGACCACAAGGAATCCCTTGACTTTGTAATCATTACTAATAACTTAATGATTAGGGTTTTTCATTTTTATTAGTTTAAGACAATATTAGTGATTTGATCTAGGGCTAGGCAAATGGTCTTCAGGAGAGTATATGCCAGTCCTTGTGGTAAATTAGGCTTAGAGACAAATTCTTACTTACTCATCCAAGCTGGTCACTAATTCCTAAACCTCTTGATTCATTCTTCAGTGTGGTAGGGTTTCAAGTGATACATGGGGAAAACTCTTTTTGTGAGTTATCCCACCCCCCTTTTATTAAATTGTCTATTCTCTGTATATACATTTCAAATGTGAATTGTTTCTTGGGTAATCCCGGCTTTTTAGTCTATTATCCACTTATCAGTGAGTATATAACATGAGTGTTCTTTTGTGACCTCTTTTGTTAGTTATCTAATGATAGTGCAAGCCTGTTGGCAGAAAGCATCATTTGGAACACCCAGCACAATCAAATTCTTATATGTAAACCCTCTTCATTATGTTAAACAGTGACATTTTTAAAGATATTAGGACCCTCCTCAAATTTGTATGGTTTGGAAATCTGTGGTCCTTTTTTCTTTCTTTACTTTTCTTGTTTTGTTTATTTGTTTGTTTGGTTTTTTTTTGATGTCCTTCAGATCTGGAGTATTCCTCATTATTTCATCAAATAGAGAAATGCCCAAGGGTGGAGTTTATCCCATAGCCTAGAAGAAAACCCCGAATTTTATCTCCTTAAATTTACATAGGCATTCCCCTCATTACCCTGAAAATTCATAATTCTCAACGGATATTCCTTTGGGTTCAATGCCATTCTCATTTTTGATAATGATCAGGGAAATTATATAATGTTCTTGACAACTAATACTGTCATTGAATAGTTTTTCAAAATTGTAGCTACCTTCAACATTTACAGGAAAGTATCTTCAGGATGCTAAAGGGGTACCCATACATTCTCTCTGTTTAAAATCTGATGACAATAATTTTTGTTAATGTGTACTATAAACTGTCCTAAAGATTTATCCTCCCACGCCTTACTGGAGCTTCATGAATACAGACTGAGATACAGACTCCATACAATTAATAAAACTTCCATTCATTTCTCCAGATTTCTGCTAGTTGATTCATACTTTTCCAACCACAAGAAAAACACAATGCAATTATCTAAACACACACACACACACACACACACACACACACACACACACACACACACACAGGTGATTTGCAGTACAAATAAAAAAAACAAGCATTTAAAAGCCAGCTGATCAGATCTTTTCTGTTATTCTGGTTATTTTGCTTAACAGATCAGCTAGATGGTCCTCTTGCTAATCATTACCATGACCTTTGTCTTTAATGTGTTGTGATGAATACATAGCTGTGTGAGGGTCAGATGGCTTCCCTGCAGATAAAGAGTAGACAGAACATTCAAGTGCTTTGGTCTTCAGAGAGAACCTTTTCAAAAGCCTTCTGTAATAAACATTGGAAATAATAAAAACAATTCATTTTGAAAATATAGAAACTCATAACATTAGGTTATAAATTTACTATTAACTAGGCCCTAGCAGATATATGTTAGTGGACAATGAACTTATCGATAACAAATTTCTCTTTTTTAACTTTTAAAATTATTTATTTTACTTTTAAGATTATAATATAATTTTTCAGTGCAATATAATATCAATTGTTGACACTGAAGAAGTTGCTCTAAGATTCTAACTTAAATATCAGAAAAATAATTTAATAGATAACTGTATCCATCAACCCATAACAGAGACGTTTCTTTTAAAAATATTTTTAGTTTTAACCTTGTTTTCACTCTAGATTTTAATTCCCAGTCCACCCTCCAACTGTTCCACATCCCATACCTCCTTCCCACCCTCCGGTGTCCACCAGGATGTTACCACTCCCATACCCACACCCCAGCAGACCTCTAAACTCCCCGAGGCCTCCAGTTTCTTGAGGGTTAAGTGCACCTTCTGTGAATAAACCCAGACCTGGCCGTTCACTTTTGTATATGTGTTGGGAGCATAATATTAGCTGGTGTATGCTGCCTGTTTAGGTGTCCAGTGTCTGAAAGAACTCAGGGATCCAGGCAAATTGAGACTGGTCCTCTTTTTTTCCCTTACAACTTTATTT
>NC_137958.1:12819443-13014443 GCF_963924665.1 Micromys minutus | reverse complement strand
TCATCTTTGTAGGCTGCAGCACACATCTTTCTCCTGTGCCGGTTCTGTGTCTTGTTAGCAGCTCTCCTTGGCAGGTATCCAGAGGCTCTGGCATCTCCAACCTCTTTGAATCTCCAAGGCAATCCATCACCTTCACATTCTGGAGCACACCTTCTGTTTCTGCTGGTCATGGTGGTCATCTTGGTGGTACTGGCATCTCCAAAACAATGGGGTCTTCTGCTGCAACTGGGCTGCACCTTCACCAATAGCCTCTCATGGGCTCTCTTCATGGTGCCAAATCTCAACTTCTCTCCATGACCTCTTGAGTCCTAGACCTTCTTTTGATACCGAGGCTGCACCGTCACCAGTGGTCTCTCCTGGCCTCTCACAGTGCCAAGTCTCAGTTGCTCTCCATGACCTCTTCATGCCTTCAAAACCAGTACCACCTGGGAGACTCTTACACATTAGCAAGTCTGGCTGCCAGCACATGGTACAACTTTAGCTACCTCACACAGTGGCCTTTCTGATACCCCTGACACATCCAGGAGTGACCTCAGCAGCTTTCTTTAGTCAAAGGGGGAAAATCTATCCTTGATTCTAAACCCAGAACCACACAGCCAAAGCTGCTAAGCTCTGTTGCTTGCTGAGGCTGGAACATGATCTTCTTACTCAATTACATCTTCACCAGCCTTCTATTTTCAATGGTTTCTTCACTGCCTAAGCTTGGCAGTTCTGGAACTTGCTTTGTAGACTAGGCTGGCCTTGAACTTAGAGATCAGCACGTCTCTGTCTCCTAAATGCTGGGATTAAGTAAAGGCTTGTACCACCAAGCCTGGACGTAAGTATTGTAAAATGAATTATGCATTCTAGCTAGCCAGTATAAAAGACACACAGTCCAGGTATTTTATTTACATGCCGTAAGCCTGGACTGGGCAGGTTTGGAGCTATTCCAACATATTTTCCAACCATAACGTCCTGTGTTACCTGCTGTTTCTCCTGGCCACATGTTCATGGTCCATCTCCTCTCATGGCTGCCTCCTCCACCTCCATGTCCTCCTCTGCCTTTCTACTTACAACTTCCTCACTTAATCGTCAAGTCCCACCTTCTCCCTCCACCGCCCAATCACAGGCTCTAGCCTTTTATTGACCAGTTAAAATGAGGAGCAAGGTTTATATAGCATCACTTGGTATATGTGAGGATCTGCTCATCAGGGGCAACCACCTCTTGAGAGCAGGTATTTAACATTAGAATACAAGCAGCATCAGACCAAGCCACTACAAAGCTTTTCTTTATTCCTTTTCATTATAGATCTTTATAAGCATGGCTACTATGCCTCAAGATCTGGATCAAAGGAATGTGTCATACAGACCAGGGGCTGGAGAGATGGCTCAGTGGGAAAGAGCACTGACTGCTCTTCCAGAGGTCCTGAGTTTGATTCCCAGCACCTTCATGGTGGCTCACAGCCATCTGTAATGGGATCAGATTCATCAAGAAAAGTGATATGGACCAAATTATGTCCCCATACCCAAATTCATGTATCAAGGCTTTCTAGGTATCTGAAGACAGCCACAGTGTACTCACATACATAAAATAAACCTTTAAAAAGTTATGATCAGAAGCCTGTGTCTTCCGGACCTCAAGATCCGAATCATGTGTGCTCTCCATTGTTGGATTGTAGTTCATTCCAGACGTAGTGGAGTTGGCAACCAGTAATAGCCGTCATAGATGTGGAGTGGAGGCATCTGATAACTCGGCTACTTCAGTTTTCACGATTCTCGTGTGATACTATATCATTTGAGAAATACCATTACAGAAAGTAACAATAACTTCTGAGGGGAAAGTGAAATAAACCATATTTCCAAAGCCAAACTTTTATGATCTTTATTGAAAACGTGATATGAGGGCTGGAGAGATGGCTCACTGGTTAAGAACACCATCTGCTCTTCCAGAGGTCCTGAGTTTAAATCCCAGCAACCACATGGTGGTCCGAAGTCCTCTTCTGGTGTGTCTGACAGCTACAGTATACTCATGCATATGAACTAAAATAAATCTAAAAAGAAGAAGAAGAAGAATTAACAAAAAGAAAGAAAGAAAAGGTGGTATGCACCAAATTATGTCTCCCATACCCAAATTTATGTATTAAGGGCTTGGGTAGTTTAAATGACAATATGGGCTCATATGTTTGAATAAAAGGATTAGAAGATGTGGCCTTGGTGGAGGAGGTATGTCACTCTGGGAGTAGGCTTTTCAGTTTCAAAAGCCCACTCCATTCCCATGCCTGCTGCTATGCCCCTCACCACGATGGTCATGGGCTCTAACCCTCTGGAACTATAAGTCCTCAAAAAATCTTTCTTCTATAAGTTGCCTTGGCTGTGGTTCGATTTCAGTCTCATGGCCATTGAAAAGGATCTCCTAGACAAGCCCTGACTCCCAATGAGACATTATTAGGATTTAAGGTCTTCAGGAGTTAACTAAAGGTAAGTGAGAGAAAGTAACCATGGAGACATAATCCTATAAGGACTTCAGCCGAATAACAAGAGTAGAATTTCCCCATTCACCACTACCCACTGGCCTGTGGGGACACAGAAGACAGCAGACGTGAGCCAACAATAGAATTGTCACTCAAAAACAACTAATCCCCTGATCGCCAGAACTGTAAGAGAATAGATTTCTGTGGTTAAGTCAGGCAAATATGGTATTCTGCTATGGTCAACCTGACATGCTAGTATGGAAAGACATCACATATCATAGTGTATTTATCATCTTGATAGGTAGAGCTGCATACTACCTCTGCTCCAGAGTTGCCTCAGCCTTCGGGTCTGGTGACTAGTCTTTGGTACTAGATCACATGATTTCAATTCTTAGAGTTAGAATGCATCAAGAGCCCTGTCGTAGTTACTTTTATATTACTGTGATAAGGCATCATGACTTATCGTGTGCTTGTTAATATACGTCAAGTAGAAAATTTGGGAAACGTATAACGTTTGTAGTAATGACTCCTAACCAATTTGTGTGTGATCATGGAGATGAAACTGTGAATCGGGTTCTACTTATTCCTTATTTTGTTTTACAAGAGGCACATGGCATTCTGCAGCCTGGGTTTTCCGTGGACAAGGCTTACGAGAGGTTTTCTGAGACAACCATAGTCTATTCAGGGTTTGCAGAATGCCTGGTATTCTTGAGGACAGATCTGAGTCTCTCTCTTAAATTGGTTTTGGCTCCTGTAAGAAGACACTCATCTCTCCAAAACATAAGAATCCTAGAGTTCAATGGTTTCCTTCAATGTGCATGAGTAAACTTAGCCACCTACACACACCTTTAACCAACCCCAGCGCTCAGGAGGCAGAGGCGGGCAGATTTCTGTGAGTTTGAGGCCAGCCTGGTCTACAAAGTGATTTCCAAGACAACCTGAGGTACACAGGAAAACCCTGACTCAAAAACTGAAAAAGAAAAAAGAAACTAGAGGTTGCTCAGAGCCATCGAGGCTTCTCTTCACACATCCCAGTGTTAAGGACAGTCAATGCTTACAGGTTACTTAACTGTGTTAACACTGTAAGAACTGTACAAACATTTGCTCCTTTAATCTGCCAGAAAATCCTGCAAAGCATGTTAGCATTTTGTCTAAGCCCTGCCCACAGTTACCTAGCAACAGCCAGGTGTGCCTGACTCACTATAAAAGGGGCTGCTTGCCCCTCCCACTCTCTTGCTCTTGCCTTCTTATTCTGTCCCCTCGCCCCTGAGACACCCCCCCCCCATTTGCTCATGGCCAGACTCTACTTCTCTTCTTCTATACTGTCGAATGACTGGTCCCTCAGGGGGAAAGAATGCCTCAGTATGGGCCCTCGGAGGCAACCCCTTCCCCCATACCTGTGTACCCATCCACCAAAACATATCCCCCCTCTCTCTATCTTTTTATAAGCACAACAAGGCAACTATATCCTCACCATCTCCATCTCGCAGGAGGAAACAGGAAGAGACAGGGTATGGAATTTCCTTAAAGTCACAAAACGGGTCAAAGGAAAAATGGATGAGAATAGAGCTATCTTGCTTCAGAGACCACGCTTTTATGCTGTGTTTCCTCTCTCTGTGTTATAACGAGGGTTCTAGGTGATTCCCATGTGCAGAAACTCTGAGCCCCATCAGAGATTCGGGAACAAATCTTCCTTTATAGCTCTTACCTGATGGGTGGGACCAGATTTGGACACTTCAGGACAGCCTGTTGTTTTTTTAATCTCAGATATTCACTATTGATTTTTTTTTTTTGCTCTATAAGGATCAGTTTTTATCATGGGAAATTAATTAATTAATTAATTAATTAATTAAACCATTGAATTCTAGGATTCTTATGTTTTGAAGAGATGAGTGTCTTCTTGCAGGAGCTAAAACCAATTTAAGAGAGAGACTCAGATCTGTCCTCAAGAATACCAGGCATTCTGCAAACCCTGAATATACTATGGTTGTCTCAGAAAGGACTTGGGAGTAAATAACTGGTATATTGGAATTAGCTTATACTGACTTGGCTGAGCTGTTTGTGTACACTTCTTCCCAACCTTGTGTTTAAGGGTCTCTCCCTTCCAGTTAGAAACCAGCTCCAAACAGAAGTATTTACAGCACAGAAACCAACAAAGGTTAGGACCCAGCGCTTCTTTTTCAGCCTGCTGGGAGCTGAACTTACCAGCATGCCCCTGGACTAGTGTCACGCACCTCATTGCAGCTACCTGCTGGCTACCCTGTTTCAGACATGTCTTTAACACTCTCCAAACCCCGGGAAAGGCCCTTGCTTTACAACCCTGGCAATCATGGTCCCCCAGATGCATAAGAGCAAGCCAAAACCAGAATAGTGGGGGATCAGTTAGGTAACAAATAGGCGAGCAGTCTGTCAGTGATGGGGAAGGCACTTGGAAGTGGTTTTCTTTTCACCTCCCAGTTGCTCCAAACAGATAAAGACATCTCATCCCCTCTTCCCTCCTCAACCTCCCCCCATCCCTGTTTTCTTTTGGGCATTTTTGAGACAGGGTTTCTCTGTGTAACAAAGCCCTGGCTGCACTTCGTAGAGCAGACTAGAAATCCACCTCAGCTTCAGCCTCCAGGCTGTGACAAGCAGAATCCCCTATGATTTTAAGAAGAGTTTTCCTGCTCAGTCCATTTGGTCCAGCGACGCCTTTCTTTTCTGCCTATGTCTCATCTTTGGGATGGAAAGATTTAACCCACATCTTCCCACTACAGCCTTTTGTAAGCAGCTCTAACTTATTTTAATTCCACGGGCTAACAATGGGAGAGATTTGCCTCAGGAGGCATCATGTTTTTGAGTCTCACCTGTAACTAAGGTTGACTTTTGGAATTACTGAACAGTTCAGCCCCCAGCACTGGCACAAAGCCATACTTAGTGGGAAGAGACGAAGGAGTTGTGAATCAGGAAATAATGTGCCAAGCACAATATATGCCAGCTCCTCCCCTCTCTCAACAATTAGGGCTTTATAACTGGGCCAAGTGAAGCTACTTGACTGTTTCCGGTTGGGCTGCCTCTTGAGACCCTCATCTGCCCATAGACCAGCCAATCCCAGGCTTCAAGGGTGAAGCAAATGACAGTGTGTTCAGGGCTGAGCACTGTATCTGAGATGCCTAGTGTGTGGGGTAGAGAGAACCTCGGCCCCAGAAGGGACTATTGCAGTTTAGAGATGCTCAGGATGGACGTGCGTCTCTTTGTTGATGTATTTATAGGCACTGGACTTGCAGCTGCCCCTGGGCTCCTGTCTAAGCCTGTCTTGACTACCCACAGCTGGTTCTTTAGATATAATGGGGAGCTTCTGGGCCCGTACCTGTGAAATCCTGATGCGTTGCTTGAGATCCATCGCCTATGCCTTTTGAAACCATTTTAGCACTTTAAGGTGGTCACTCCTTTGTGTGCGAAAACAAACAACCAGCACAACGGTTTTTAATGAAAATGGGAAGATTTGGGGAGAAAGGCTTCAGAAAACTAGACAGATCTTTATGTTTTATAGACACAACTCTAGATCTAGACAGCTTTAGTCATCCAAAGCTGGTCCAGCTGCTAGTGGCATCAAAGTTCTGATAAATAAATCTTTCCCCCTTTCTACCTGCTTTTCTGTCAACCTCGCTTCTGTTTCCACCTTTGCTGCTTTTTTCCCCTCTGACTCTTTCTTTTCCTGTTTTAGATTCAGATGCCGTTCATAGTAATTTGATGGGTCTCATCGCTACACTCAGATAGGTGTGTTTTAATGTTATTTTTAAGACAGGTACTTACTAGATAGACCAGGCTGGCCTCAAACTCACAGAAATTTTTTCCTTGTTAGGCAGATTTTCTCATGCACACCATTTGTCATCCCCTGATCTGTCATGACTATGCAATAAACTTTTTAGACTGAAATAGCAAACATCAGTTCCCTTAGGTGTGTAAAACAAAAGTGTCTTCAGCTAGCCAGCCATGCATGCAGTCATTCATTTGCTCGCTGAACAGACGTTAATTGAGCACCTATTGCAGCGAGGATATACTATGACCCTGCAATAATTCTCATGAGAGAGAAAGACAAACACAGGTAAACAAAAAGTTAATCCAGCAGTAACTTTCTTCTAAAAAGTAATGTGCTGTGATGGTGTAGGTCTGTAATCTCAACACTTGAGAGTCGGGGACAAGACTGAATTCAAGGCTTGCTGGGAGAACGGAAAAGGGATTCGAAGGCTCGAATTTTATCCCTTTGAGGAGACTTGAGAGCAAGGGAGGTCTCCATAGGAAGGGGCCGGGGTACAGGAGCTGAGCTGGTCCTGGAGAGAGGAAGAAGGTGTGTGTGCTGACTACAGAGAGCTCAGGATGGCAGAATATGAAATGACAAAGGCCAATAGGCACCATAGCTTTAGGGCGTCTAGTTTCTAAGAGCACTGAACAAAACAGTGTACAGTTTTAAGTATGTGGATTGGTTATTTTTCTCGTTGCTGGGACAAAAATCAAAACAAGAAAACAAACGAACAAAAACCAACCAGTTTAGGGAAAGCGGAGCTCATTTGGCTCACAGTTTGAGGATGCAGGATGCAGACCATCCTGGCAGTGGCTAGATCCCTGTTAAGGCCTAGGTAACCATTACTCATCTAGCCTGACTTCTTTTGTGCTATTACTAATGTTAAAAGGAAACATTCTCATATGCTGTTACTGCTGTTACTAGGATGTTTGATGCTTTGGCGTTCTTAAAAACCAGTCACAACAGAAGTCAGTTAGAACTGCTTTGTGTAGTTACCCACAATAAGCTTGAACCTGAACTAACCATCCAGCAGCACTTCCTATACCTGTGTATGTAGCATTTGCCTTTATATACTGTCCCTAGGATGGACCCTGTCTTAGTTAGGGTTTTATTGCTGTGAACAGACACCATGGTTAATGCCAGTCTATAAAAGACAACATTTAATTGGGGCTGGTTTACAGGTTCAGAGGTTCAGTTCACTATCATCAAGGTGGGAACATGGCAGCATCCAGGCAGGCACGGTGTAGGAGAAGCTGAGAGTTCTACATCTTCATCTAAAGGTTGCTAGTGGAAAACTGACTTCCAGGCAGCTATAAGTAGGGTCTTAAAGCCCATGTCCACAGTGACACATCTACTCCAACAAAACCACACCTCCTAATAGGGTCACTCCCTAGGCTAAGCATATACAAACCATCACAGACCCCAACATAGGAGAGACACCTACATCAATTTGAGAAACTATTTAGAATAAGACTTCTATTTTGAGTAGTGATCAAGTAAGGTTTAAGTTCCCAAGACCTCCCTGGGAAGTGACATCCTACTTGTCAGAAAGAGTCATGCACATGGGTAACTGACATCCTGGTTGTCAAGTTTAGACTTGAATGTTAGACAAGGCAAGTCCCCTGCCACAGCTGAGTACCCAATGAGAACAGGATAAGTTTACAACAAAGACATGCTCCTAAGGAAGTCCCCTATCCCTAAATCCTGATTGGGGGAATAACTTGGCACAGGTGTCTATAGATGTCAGACTTAAAAAGCCTGTAGTGGCAGTGTTAATCCCACTGGGCAAGAATAAGACCACTGTGACAAATTTGAGCCAAATTTGATGCAAGTTTTAATTAAATATTGGCCAAAATGGTGGATTCTGGCCAGGTCTATTCCTGGATTCCCATAAATTGGCAATGAGTTACATTTTGCCAAGATTTATAAAGGCAAACCTATAGGGTCACACAATTCCTACCTGATCCAATCAGGGGCAAGCATATGTCCTGCCACATTTCCTGCTTATATTATCTCCTGCCTACAAGTTATCAAGCATATCTGGTGTAGCTGGGTTGGTCAAACTCTTGTTTAGGGGAGTGAAAACCTGTGGCTTGTTATCTTACCAAATAAAATAGCCTCCAGCAGTTCAGGAAGTATCTCCTTATGCAAGGGACTTGCTTTCGGGTTAGAGGCAGTTTTGTTTTATGGATCTCTTAGGCACAATAATTAAACCGTAAAGGCCGGCAGTGATGGTGCATGTCTGTAATCCCAGAACTCAGTAGGCAGAAGTCAGCTCTGAGTTTGAGGCCAACCTGATCTACAGAGTGAGTTCCAGACAGCCAGGGATACACAGAGAAACTCTGCCCTGATAAAACAAGATAAATAAAATTTAACACATAATGTTGGCTCTCAGGGTAGGAGTAAGGCAGCTGGCCCTGCTGAGTGTTAACTCTTGTTCTTTTCAGTACAGGACCCCAGCCCTCGGCATGGTGCTGACCACATCCTAGATAGACCATTGGCCTTTCCTCCCCAGTTAAACCTGTCTGGAAAGGTCCTCATAGATACATCAGAAGCGTGGTTTTTAGGTGCCTGAAATCCAGGCAAGTTGAACATGAAGCTGAATCGTCACAACGGAAGGTGCATTGGGTATAAGGGACATCACCTGGTCTTCGCAAAGATCAAAGGCTCTGAGTAGAGTGTCTTCATTCAGAGCAGCTGAACCTGGGACACACTGAGGTTCATATATATTATCCAGTCATCCAGAAAGTCCCGTCCCTCTGCTCCTTTGTCATTTACGACTTCCTTAAACACGGTTTCAACGTTCTCGTTTGGTTTATGATACAAACATTGTCTCAGGGGGCGGGGCTAGAGATCACAACTACCGACAATTGCCGGAATGAAAGCGAGGTTTCGGTGGTGTAAAGGCCAGTGAACTGCAGGACAGAGATCCCCTCAACGTTCCTTTACAACTGACCTCACTCCTGTTTTCAGAGCTGAGGTAAAACATCAGCTTAATACAAAGCCAAGAAAAAAATTAATTAAACTTAAAAGGCAGCCCCATTGTTCAACACCGGGAGGAACAGGATGAAGAGAGGCCACAGCAGCTGCAAAGTTCACAGGGGGCACCACACTTTCTCCTGGAGCCTTGCAGACACTAGACAGTGCTGTCTCTTTAAGCAACTACTGAGGTCTTTCAAGTATACTCCTGACCTATTTTAAGATTCCTGCCTTTTACAAGAGACTCCTTATTCTTGTATATTTGGGCAGCCTCCAGCCTCTGGTTTATCTCCACTCCCTTTATGCTCCCCGCAGAAAGAGCAGCCACTATAGAGATATGATCCCCATTTCTCAGGCACCACACTCAGGGTCCTTCTGAAGGCATCCAAACCATAACAGAGATGCTTCCCTCTTGGCGTTGGGGGTGCCCTCCCTCAATATGTGGCTTCTATAGAGCTGATTGTGTTAGCCTACAGACACATGCTTGTTGGCCTTAAGTCGGCAGGCTCAGACTTTCTTCCCGGTTCATTTCCCTTGTGTCCCTGAAGCATGGCCGTTAGACCAGACCAAGGACCAGGATGTTCAATACTCAAAAGGCAATAGTGGGTAGGAAGAAATTGGGTTTATTTAGCTCTGGCATCTCAGGAAGATGAGCGTTTCTTTGTTCTCAACCCTCCGTCCTGTGGAACCTACTACAGGCTTACATGGCTTTTTAGAGGGAAGAAAGGGAGGAGTAAAGGGGGTAGAAAGGCTGTATGCCGAGTGGGGTCTTCACGCAGAACAGTCTCCTTTTACCACTGTGACCCTCATGATGGACTTCATGCTCCTGCAGCTAGAGCCTGTGTTTCATTTTACACAGGCTCGCTGCTTGTCTGAAACTTAAACCTCACAGCAGCTGACATGTGATTTACACCCCTCTGTGAGCTCATACGCAGGGCCAAACATTAAGGAAAATGTTGCAGGTTCTGAGCTGATCTGAAAGTCACCAGAGGTTTGGGGTTTTATAATCTGAAAAAAGACAGAGAGAGAGAGAGAGAGAGAGAGAGAGAGAGAGAGAGAGAGAGAGAGAGAGAGAGAGAGATTAGCAGTTAACATCCTATTTTGGTGGGGCTTCTCTTTAGTTTTAGAATATTAGACAAAAAAAGAGAGTAACTCAATCTTTGTAAAGGATAAGGAGAGGGAATTGCTCCTAAAGTGTGGACACTGTTGTAATATGGTCACAGTTAGGTGGTTAGGCCATTTTGAATCTGGTCTACTTAAGGTTGAAACTGCAAACAGTGAAGACACGCCCCCTCTTGTCTCCCTCTTTTATGCTATTGGATTAGAGAAGTAAGTGGTGTTACCATCTGAGGAAAGAGAATGGGGTTACATTTCTGGTGTCTCAGACTTCACTAGCAGCTTGCCAGTTTGTCCTGATAACTGACCTCAAACTTGTGGTTTTTACTGTTTTTTGTTTGTTTTGTTGGTTGCTTGGGTTTTTTTGTCTATTTTGGGGGGGGTTGTTTTTTTGTTTTTGTTTTTGTTTTTGTTTTTTGCCAAGCTATTGATCGTTTATTAACTGACCAGATTATAAAAATCCATGGGAGACACCTTAGTTCATCGTCTAATAAGCCTGTTTCTCTGGTCATCCCTGTTGCCAGCATCTCCACCTTCTACAAAGTGAGTGGTCTTTTTCTTCATTAAACCTCGTGGGGAAGATAATTTGAAGGGCCACAGGAAGTTAGTTGCTTCCTTGAAGCATTTCCCAACTGTAGGGATCTCAGGAATTAGATCCTCCATGCAAATGATGCCAAATTTACCAAGAGATCGAGCAATCAAGGAATTATCTGTCAAGGCGATCCGCTTTTTATTAATTTTGCCATAGCTTCGCTTGGAGATGAGCTCATTTACTGAGTTCAGGTTGGGGTACCCCCACACAATGTTTGGTTCCACAATCCTCAGCATGTTAACTGAGGCCTTGTTAAAGGTGCCGTTGAAGATCTGTCGAAGACAAAGAAGCTGCAACAACTTGCGAACCTTGGGTTTACTCCATTGATACCCGGATTCTAATGACAAAGGCCAATTTCCGTTCTTCTGGCACATAAGTGTCCAACCTTCCTTGTCATCCTAGCATCCGAATCTCAGTCCAGTACATCTGCCTGTTCTCCTTGTGATAGTGCTTTGCCTTCTCATAGATGAGCTTCCTCCTCTCCTTCCTCCTCGCCTTCCTCCTCGCCTTCCTCCTCGCCTTCCTCCTCGCCTTCCTCCTCGCCTTCTGCAGTATCTTCGGGGCAAACTTCTTCCTCGGGCTTCACCTTCAACTCTGCGAAATTCCTTCGCTTTTTCTTGAGGGTTCCTGGCACAACAGCAACCTTCTTTTTCTTTTCTGGAACAGCCTCGGTGGTTCTAGCCAGAAAAGGAGAGGCCTGATTTTTGTTTTTTGAAGTCTTGAGGATCAAACCCAAAGCGTCACTCATGCTAAGCAAGGATTTTGTGACAGAGCTCACTACCAGCCCTAGTCTTTCCTTTTTCCTCTTTCTAAGTATTCTAATTTCATATGATAAACCCGAGTTACTACTGGCTGGTGTCCATAATTGTGATTTATAGGGCAGCTACAGAGTTAGCAAAACGTTCAGCACAAATAGGAAATGTCTTTCCCTTCAGCCATCTTTATACCTTCCTTCTTAAGGTAATAGCAGATTTACTGCAACTCGGAATTGCAAATCTATGTTATACTAACAGTCTGAAGATTAAGCTTCCTTTTCTGTGAATAAAAAAAATTGTTAATGTTTGTCCTGATTAGGTTTTATTATTGTTGTTCTGTTTTGTTTTTCAAAAGAGGGTTTCTCTGTGCACCCCTGGCTGTCCTGGAACTTGCTTTTGTAGACCTAGAGGCTGGCCTCGAACTCACAGAGATACCCCTGCCTCTGCCTCCCGAAGGATGGGATTAAGGGTTGTGCACCAATGCCTGATGCCCTGCTAAGTTTTTATTGTTGATGACCTAAAGTCACTTGGGATGAAAGAACCTCAATTAAGAATTGCCCCAATCAAACTCAGGGATGGTGTTGTAGGCCTTTACTCCCAGCACTCCAGAGGCAGAGGTAGATCTCTATGAGTTCAAGACCAGCTGGTCTTCAAAGTAAGTTCCAGAACAACCAGGAGTACACAGAGAAACCCTTTCTCAAAAAAACCAACCAAACAAACAAATAAACAGAATTGCCTCAATCAAATTGATCTGTCTTAAGATCTGTGAGAGATTGTCTGATGGTGTTGTAAGACCCCAAGGAGTCTTAGCTCAGGAACATGACTCACAGAACACAATTAGACAACAGGCCGCTGTAATAACGAGAGGTTTTTATTCCATGTACACAGGGTTGCTCATCCTCACAGGGAGAGACAACCTCGAACTCAAAAAGTATACATCTTTTATGCTTTTTTTTTTTTTTTTTTTGTGAAGGCAGTGAACTACTATTTTACCATTGGTCAGCAGTATAATTTTCAGAAAGGAAGGGGGAAGAAAGGGGGGAGAAACTTGGCAGTAAGGTTGTTGACAATTTGCATTCTCTTTGGAATTCGGTACAGGGAGCGGTAGGGAAGCTGTTCCTAAAGCAGTCATTTTTGTTTTGTCTTAAGTCAGCTTGGTCAGTATAGCTTGACCTGTCCACTAAGGCTTTGTTTTTACATTTTCAGAACCTTATTTATATATTTCAAAACTTTGAGGGGTTTTATCCTTGTTTTGTTTCTCAGAATTGGATGATTAGAGCATGAGCTAACTATGACATGTGTCAGGACCCTATCTAGGGCTTTCTAGAGGGCCAGGTGGCTATCAGTCAGTATATTCTGTGGTTTTTCTGAGAATTACTCTGGGCCATTGTTTTATTTGTCAGGCACAGGCGGGATCTCATAGCCTTGGGATGACTGGAAAATCTGAGTCTGACTTTAACCATTTCTGTGTCTTTAGGGTCTCACATTCTAAGAATGGGGTGTTTTGGAAAAGTCTCAGAGTCCTTAAAAACTTTGTTTTCTACATCAACGTGTCATTGATGTGAGAGGACCCAGCTCACTGTGGGAGGCACCATCCCTAGGTCTTGGCTGGACGATAAGACCTGAGCAAGAGCCAGCAAGTGAGCCAGGAAGCAGAATTTCTCTATGGTTTCTGCTTTAGTTCTTGCTTGAGTTCTTGCCCTGAATTCCCTCAACAACAGAGTGTGACCTGAACATGTAAGATAAAAATAAACCTTTCCTCCCAAGTTGTTTTCGGTCTTGGTGTTTATTGAGGCAACAAAAACCCAACCAGAACACTGTTTCGTTAAACACTGGTTAAAGGTGGTTTGCACGGTGTTACCCCTAAGGGAAAAGCAGATGGGGGTCTGTGACCCTGACAGTAAGGAGCAAATGTAGTTATAGAACAGCAAAACAACCTTGCCCACCACACTTTAATTCTATGACTGTGGGCTATTATCCTCTCTGAGCCTCTCCATTTCCTCATTTATGGAATGGAATAATAATGCCTATGGGGCGTGGTTAGCCAGCTTTTCAAAGTATGTGAGGAAATAAAGAAGGGGAGATTATGAGTTGACAGCCCAAGGGCCAGGTCATAGTCACTTGTCCCCATTGCTGGATCTGCAGCACAGAACATCATGGTGATACGAACCTAGAGCAACAACACCTCTCAGCAGCCAGAAAGACAAGACAGACAGGAAGGACGCGTTCCCAAGGACCCTCCAACTAGGATCCTCCTCCTAAGTTTCTATCACGTCTCAGTAGTCCACGAGAGACAGCCTTCAACAAGTTAACCTGCTGAGCAGGCTGGAGTCTTTAGAACCCCACGCCTCTCACAGGCCTCTCCTCTGAACACGAGGCTTTGGGAGACCATCCCAGATATAATTTAAAGAGTATGAAAAGTCAGGGCTGAAGAGACGTCTTGTAAGTTAAGGCCACTTGGTACACTTGCAGAGAACTTGAGTGTGATTCCCAGCACACCCACAACAACTAAAATTGTCTTTATTTAACTCCAGTTCCTAGGCCTTGGATCCTCTCTCCTGGACTCTTGGTATCGCACACACATGGTGTACATACATGCATACATACATGCAGGTAAAAAAAAATCAATATACATAAAAATAAACTTGTTTGCAGAATCTTACTGCAGTATCAGCACAGACTATCTTATTACTACCATGCTGTATCTGGTCTACAGCCTCTTAATTCCTTTCTCATACACAAGTCTGACGCTACCTCTCAGTAGTTCCAGTACTTACCAAATGGCTCAGCTTTGGGCATGCGTTTAAGGCAGCTCTAGTCTTGCTATCAACTGGAGAGTAGAGTGTGGGGCAGTGGACTGTGTCAGGAAACGTAAGACCGAGTGGGTTCAGAAGCCCCAGTACCCTCTCTCATACCTGGGGATGGTATGTGTTTCACCTCCTCGTGACCATGGCAGGCCATGGAGAGGACCCTGACAATCGGTCATGTAGGGACAGTTCCTGAAGCCACTCCACATGCAGATGAGGCATCCCTACCATCTTACATCAAGCCAATAAAAAGCATTTGCTTTTAGACCCTCCCCCAATCTACCCCAAAATGTACATCAGACTCTATCCACAGGATGAAAGTGCACAAGTTATTTCATCAAACACCACCTGAGAGAGTGTCATATAAGAGCCAATAATACTTTTGGGGAAGAGAGTTCTCTCCAGAAGCTTCGGCGAACCTGACCTTCGTGGTCACTTCTGGCTCAGTGGCACTGCCTGGCTCCACGGGGTATCCATCCCGCTGGTTCTTACTGACTCAGGGCAGCAGCAGTGGCTGAGGAGGAGACCTCACAGCTCGCTCAGATCTGACTCCCCTCCCCTTCAGAAAGCACAACTCTTTGGCAGCTCTGGCTAGACCAGAGCGCTGCAGATCCCTACAGATAGCACCTGGTACATAGCCTGGCGGTAGGGACTGGCAATTATCGAGAAAGATCGGAAACCCTTCCTCTCCCAGCGGTCCACTAGTAAACAGAGCACATGTGAGAAAGGCCCCAATATACAAATGGGGAAGCTGGGTGTAGAAATCAGGCTGGGACTGAACTGGAAGCTCCCTCCCTGCTATCTGACTTTTGTAATTCTGGAAGACACTGTCTCTGGTGCTGGGGAAGAACTGTTGCCAAAACTCTTACTCAACTGTGGACCCTGCATGCGATCCTATTAAAATGCCAGTTGACATATGGCCGAGCATACAGTAGTGGCACCGGCTGTTTGGGGGCACAGCCAACAGCATTGTGATTGGATTTAAATCCTGCTGCACAAGAGGGAATTCATGTCTGGTTCTGTAGGCCAGGACAAAAGCCTGTGGTTAGTGGGGGTCCAATAAGAAAATGGCTACAGTTACTTTGTTAAATAGAAGTGCTTGTCAGATTGTCTTCTGAGTATATGTGCATAAGGCCATAGGACTTGGCTGCCCTTAGCTACAATCTGCCATGCAAGGAAACGTGTAAATGATGGTGTGCTTCAGGGACTCCTAACCATGGCTGCAGCTCCTGAGAACAAGCAACTATTATTGTGGCACGTCTTTAATTCCAGCACCCTTCAAGGGGTTAACAGAGGGAGTTTCAGGCTAGCCAGGGCTACACAGTAAGACCCTGTCTTAAACAAAAACAAACAAACAAGACTCAGGAAGTAAATAACACACAAGTTTGATTCACAAGGCCCCTCTTTCCTCGTGGTTATTTAGGCAGTAAAAACTTCAGAAGAGGGAAACTATCTCCCCTGTTGATCTGCCTGCAAGTTGTTCAGAGAACCCCAAGCTCCAGCCCTGTCTCATTAACCATGTTGAGGTGAGTTTTCCATGATTCAGCTGCCTTCGAGCTATGCATAAGTAACCCTTCATCCATGCTCTCGTACGTAACTCTAGTTAGCTCACTGGTGACTACGGTGGGCTGTGATAGTATGCTATTTTTGCCTGTCATTGGTCATTTTCTGGGGGTATGTAGCTTTAGTTTTTTTCAATGCCTACTTTTAATGGTGGTTCTTAAACCCTTTAACCTCTCCTCTAGCCCACCACCCACCAGAAGCAGAGAAAAAGAAAGGTGATTAGGAAGCAGGGGAAGTGGGTGGGACCCGTTTAGAAATGGTTCTCTGGAGCAAATTCCATCTGCACTGTCAGAAAATCAACAGTTCAATTCGCACGTCAGCAGCAACAGCTTGATCCTCTTGCAAATATTTCACAGATATATCAGTTCAGTAGTGTTGGGATAATGGCAGCGGTGCCGTGACCTAGCAGGAACAGCCGGGCCTCAGCCAAATACACACAGAGTCAGCAGGAGGGACTGGGGCTAGTGGGGACTCCATCCAGGAGAAGTTAGTTCTCTGCCTTGCTTCTCTCAACAATCATCAGTAAAGACTGGAAACCAAGAAGTGTTGCAGAGCTAGCTCTACCAGCAAGCCCCTCTCACAGTCCCTTAGGCGTTGTGGTAAAAATAAAATAAAGGTTCTGTTCTGTTGTTGGAGTGAAAATCCTCCGGAGCTGCTCCAGGAGCCGCCCCAGTGCGGAGCTGGAGCACAATCCCCTAAGCAGTTAGTTCCCTGAACTGGTACCCACACATTTCTTTCCATGGGCCTGGTGAAAACATGACTCCACAATAATTAACTTATCAAACAGGTTTATATGTTAAATTGTCAATCCACAATCCCTCTACACAATAAGCTTACAACCAGTTGACAAAGATATAAACTGCCCACCTAGATAAGAGAAATTGGCCATTAGAAACCCTTAGAAATAACCATAACAATGTTATCCATCTAGAGATACACCGAGAGGAACATCCACATTTGTCTCCTTGTTGCCTCTTCTGGGATCTCCTGATTTTTCCCACCTCCTCCCTCCTTACCAGAACTCTGTCCCCACCTACTCTCTACTGTCCAATCATGTACCACCTGGACATCAACCTACGTTCAGGTCCTATTTATATCCCTACAAACATCATGTGTCTTCCATGGCTCTTGCCTCTCCATGTGTCCTGCCTCAGCACTTAAGTCTCTCAGCAAAACTCAATGTGAGTCTGTATCAGCTGACATCACTTTGCCAAATGACCCAAGTCTGAGGAAGGGGCAAAAAAAAAACCCCACCAACATACCACCAGAACGTTTTTGGTGCATTTCTCTATGGAGTCCCGATAAACGGAGCTTAACTATGCAATGTAAGATAGACCAATACATGTGTGTCATTAGTGAAGAATCCTTCATCACATGTCCTTTCATGTGTTTGTTTAGCAAAACATCCTTTCACCTGTATCTGCTTCAGAGAAATGTTCCTTCCCATGTTTGCCTCGGCAAAACACCATCCAACACAACTGACTTTCCAAAGAACCCAGAAGTTTCCACCTCAGTGGGGAGCTGATGTCTCCCAGGAAGAGCATTATCACATAACAGTAAGTACTCTGTAAACATAAATGTCAGATGAAGGGCCATTTGTTGAACATTTTGGGGATATTTTCCTCTTCAGCTCACTAGCCCAATCCTGATCTTAGGTATGTTTTCTCTTTCTTTTGTAAAACCCTCTGGAATTTTCTCTGTCTGAAGTCTCCCACCTTCCACCATGCATCAGCTTGCTGATCCCCATTGCTAAACCTGCCCAAGCTCTTAGACCCTAACCAAAGGCATGGCTTTCTGTCTTCCTCTTCACACTCCCGGCAGATGCTGAGACTTACTGTTTTTTGTTTTTTTTTTTCCCCTCTATGGTTTTTCCTTTATAAACTCTAACAAAGTAGTCCTCAAATTACTTTTGAGTCCACCTTAAAGTTTTTTACTAACAAGATTAGAAATCTATGAAAGGGAACCCCAAATTCCAAGTAATAACCCTGAACAGATGGACTTCCTGGCCACTGGAGTCCCCGTTGAGAATCAGACCTGTGCCCTCCTCCCATGGGCCTGAGTCTCTGTGACTTGCACATCAGGTCTTTCTCCTTGTGATCCTCTTGTCAAATCTCTCAGCTTCCACAGGAAACAAAGATCAAGAAGAGCAGTCTTCTTCATGACACCAGTTCGGTCATGCAAGCCCATCACTAGCTCATAGCCGCCACCCCTCACCCCATTCCACTGCCTAGATGCCCAAGTAGTACCCACTCTGGACTTCCAAGCCTTGTTCCATTGAAAATGGGATATCCCAGTTAGTTCCGGTTAGATCTTCCTGCACTAGGCTTGACCTGTGTCCCATCTGGGGCTCCTCCTGGCAGCTTCTAACCCAGCTACAGAATCTAATTCCTGAAAGATGCTATCACTGCAAGTATCAGGGGAGTAAAACTATCATAGAAAAGCTTTCATTGAAGGTCATGTTAAGGTGTATAAAATCTGATTGACCCATTATGAGCTTTCAGTCCTGTAAGCGGTAATAAAGGCTGTAAGTAAAAACTAAAGTGCTTTGGGTTGTAGGCCATTCTTTGCCTCTGTGGAACGTTTGGGTTAGTCTGGAATGTTCACATATTACAGAGCTGGGGAGTTCGGGCTAGTCCTTGTGTTAAACAGTTTACTGAAGGAGAATTTCGGCTTAGGTTGGAGAATAGTGTTGCAATGCTGCTGATTTTCAGGAAACACAGCTGTCAGGTCTGTGGGCTGGTGGGCAGAAGCAGACACAGCTGGTGCTGTTTTGTCAACATCAACCTAGAAGTAAAAACCCCACGCAAACCCAGCAACTCATTGGCTCAATCCTTCTTCGTGGTGATGTGTTGGAGAAACACCCCGATGGACGTGTGCTTCCTGATCCGCAAAGTTATTCTCCATCTAGTCGAGTTGGTAAGATTAAATAACCATCCCAATGACTTTTTAGTCAGTCTGTCTGTGTTTTGACTATGACTTGTCACCTGATGTCAGATGTGGACTTTTCATTTGTAGTGTCATGCTGATACTTAAAAAAACTTCCCGATTTTAGGGCATTTGAGATTTAGTGCTTCAGGATTAACAATGTTCAGCGTTTGTTAGCCTCATTATTAGATGACTCTATTGTAAGAAAGAAAAAAATAGAGTGGAAAACTGTAAGTGTAAGTGTATCATCTGTGAGATCACTCTATGGACTGGGTGTCTGTGTCTCCACTAAATGTGTCCCCACTAAAACTCATGAGTTGAAGTTCTTGTTCCCACTGATTGAAGGGCTCTGGCAGACCACACCATGACAAACAAGTCTGAGTAAGGCAAACAGGGCAGCAACCGGTTTTGCCTTTTACCTTTTCTCCCTTGATAAACCATTAGATTACGCTCCTAAAGCTCAACACCAAGGTCACTGACTCATTCCTGAGACTGCTCACCAAGGTCCAATTATCAAAACATCAGAGTCCAGCAATCAAAATTCATTAGTTTGGCTACCCTAATTCAAACACCCAATCAGAATTTCCTAATACATCCTAGCTCGTTCTAACACAGACCCCCCACCTTTTTTTTTTCTCTTAAAATCAATACTTGCAAAGTGATTTAATGCTGTTCCTGCCAGATTCAGTCACCTGGTCTCTTTGCTTAATAAAGGGCCTCTTTGCTTTTGGGCTGGGCTTGGAAACCGGTGTTTGGGCGTAGTCTGTGCACGATCCAGGATCCAGAGGGGAGAACCCCAAAGTACTTGGTTCCCCTTCAGTGGTAATCAGAGCTGGGATCTTTGGGGGTAGTTAGATTTAGATGAGGTCATGAGAGTGAGATCTTTATACAAGGACTGGTGTCCCTTAAAGGACAGGGACAAGCCTCAACAACCTGGGTTCAATGCCCAGGACCCAGATGGTGGAAAAAGAGAAGCGACTCTCCCAATGAGTTGAGTCATGTGTAAACACACATAATAAATAAATAAATGTGACCCCCCCCCCCACACACACACAAAGAGAAGAGATAGAAGAGGGCTAGTTCCCTCTGATTTTGTGTGGATGTAGAATGTGAGCCTTTGCCAGATCAGCTTGAGAGGACAACATAAACTCCATCTTAGGTCCAGGCATGACTTCAAAAGGAAAGCCATCCACTCCAGAAGCTTACCCTACCCTCCTTCCCTGAGCCCCCAGTCCTGGGAACTAGGCCATAGGTCACCAGCTCCAGGAACGGATTACATATTCCATGAATGTAATATGTAACAAGGCCATAAAATCTTCCATCCAAAAACAGCCTGGAGATAATCACAAGAATGGGGAAATGCCTTATCTCAGGATGGGATCTGTTCCGGGCAGCCTTATAGGGTCTGGGCATCTCATCCTGTGGTTAAAGGCTCATAACACAGGAATGCAGTCAGCCGACCACATGGACACAAGCCAATCAGAAACTGACCCATGTAAAATTCCCAGCACACACCAATAAAGGGTTAGCTAACCTAACCCTAGCTAAAATTCCCCTAGTTCCCTATAAAAAGGCCTGTGCACCTTTGTGGGGCCATTATTGTCGTCTTTGTAAGTGGTCCAGCTTTGCAAACAGGCTTCTGGGTTTTGCGAACTAAAAGCACTCTTGTCAATTGCAGATGTGAGAGGTGGCCTTCGTGTGGTACGTTCGGACTTAATAGGCTGACTTCCTGATCTTGGACTCTGAACCTACAGCCCTGTAAGAAATGTGTGTGCAGCTACTTCTCGGCAGACTTCCTGAGATTCTGGCTCTTACAGTGTCAATAGACATGTTAACAGGGAAAGAGGGGAAATTTGTGGGGTCAAATTTCCTAGACAAAGAGCTACAGAATCTAGAATCATTGAAGGAAGACCCCAGACTCAAATACCATGCAATAGCAAAGAGCATTTATGCTGCAGAAATTACCAGTATGCAGGGGTCAACCATTCATGGAAATGGAGACCATTAGAGGAGCTCAAAGGCCCCCTTTTAAACAAGCTAAGTGGATTTTCTTGAAGGGTTAGGTAACCTCTGATTGGCAAAGCAGTGACATTGGTACAATTATGATTGGTTGCTGTGTTAGTTCTGTTATTTTGGTGAGGCCCTGAAGAGTTTCAGGAACTGCTTGAGCCCTGGACTTACCTTCTGTAGCTAGATATCTCAGAAACTGACCCAGCTCTGGGCTCATCCTCCCTGCTTCAAGGTCATCACTGACTAAAGATCCATTGTCAGTGCCTGCTTCCTGGGAAATCGAAAATTTTCCACTTTTAAGGGTTTGGGTCCTTTCCCTAGTGGGAAAAGAAAAATTAGCCTCACCCAGGGAAGAGCCACTTCATTGGTCCTGTGACCTATGTTCTATGAAGAGTGACCAGCCTTGAAGCCATATGCACACAAACAAGAAAAACAGACTCAGCAGGTTGTGTTTATATGTCCATTTGTACATATACATACGTACACACACGGGTGTGTGTTTAACAAGTATGTATATAATAATAAGGAGGTTATGAACTTGAGATTGAGGGGTCATGAGGGGGTCAAGGGAGGGTAAGTGGGGGCACTGGAGGGGGGAAAGGGAGACAAAGTGAGGTAATTCCATTTCAATTAAGAACAAATTTTAAAAAGAAAATGGAGCCAGGCGTGACAACACATGCCTTAAAGCCATGCTCTTGGGAGGCAGAGGCAGGGGGATCTCTGTGAGTCTGGGGCCAGCCTGGTCTATAGAATGAGTTCCAGGCCAGCCAGGTAGATAGGTAGATGTAGTAGAGAGAACTTAGTGGCGGGGGGGGGTTGAATTCAGCAACATACAAGAGTGGGGAAGAGAGAGACCTGTTGAGCACCAGGCCATATGGTATGGGCAGAGAAGTTGCCCACAAACTTGCCCTCCACTACCTGCAGGCCACAGATACACAGAGCCCCTCCCACGCATAGGCCATTTGGGAGGGAGTTGGAATCCACAGACCTGCCTGCTCCAGGGTGACACAGGCAGGCTGTAAACACCAGAGGCCCACTAGCTGCCACCTCCCAGCCCAGAGAATGGTCACCCAGAGCCTCAGTGGCCCTGAGGCCTGCTGCAATCTGCAAGTATGTGTGGTGGGCAGATGGGAGAGAAAGAGGTGGAAAGTTGGAACACCAAGAAGAGACAGAAGTAACCTGGAGTCACGAGGGTTAGAGGAGGAAGCCTATGGTGAGTAGCCAGCACTGTCACCCGAGGCCACGGTAAAATCCCAGAGGGCCATGGCTGGCTCCGTGGCTATGTAGTAGCAGGGGTCTGTGTTGATTCCGTAGCTCATATTACCACTAGGGATCATGGGGATATCCTTGGTCTGGGCAGCCTCCGGGGCCCACGTGGAGGTGCAGGGTAGTACAGAACTAGCCGCAGCACTCTGGAGAGCCGGCTCCTCCACTCCTCAGAGACGCACGGGTCAGGAGGGGGCATGCGAGTAGCCCCTGCAGCTCACCCAGGCAGCACAGTGAAGCTAGCCCTGGGGGGGGAGGGTTGGGTTTGCCTGCCCAAAGGGACCGGCGTGAACGCGTGAACGTGAACGTAAGAAAGCCGACCCTGCCTTGTCTACTGTGGAGTGGCCTGGCCATGGAGGTGGCCTTGGAGGTGCCTTGCCACCTGGCGCCAGCGTCATGAGAGGACAGAGGGCCCTGCACCATGCTTGGGCAGCACAGCAGAGCTGGCCCTGATGGAGTGGGCTCCAAGCCAGGGGATTGTAAGACTGAGAGCTGCCCAGCCCTTGGCTGCACAGCAGAGCTGGCTTTGAAGCCGCGAGTGTGCCCTGAGGGCCTAAGAGAGGGGGGGCGCTGACACTCCTGCCTCCTCCTGATGGTGGCTTTGGGTGGCCTAGCAGGAGCAGTGTTGGAGAGCTCTCCCTGGTGTGCAGGGAAGTGTTGCAGTGAGTTTTGGCTGCACCACTTTTGTGCTCTCGGTGGATCGCACCACTCCACCTGCCCAGGCACTGTTTTTGGCTCCTCGAATGAAAAACACACACACACACTCAAGTAGCTTATTTTTAAAATGCCTTGGCTCCCTCAAAGGCTGGGCACCCCTAAACCTTCCCCCGCTTCCCCTGGCCCAATTGTGAGCTTCATGCCATGCACCCCAATCTCTCTCTTCTCTTCCCCTCTTATGTGCCCTTGCAACCCCCACCCCCAGAAGGAAAAAATAAAACATAAACCACGAACTAACAAACAGAACAAAGCACGGTGTGCCCCAAAGGATATCTCTTTGTTCACACATCTTTATTGCTTGTAAATATTCGTTGGTCTGGTTGAAGGTCTCGGACCCCTGAGATACCATCAACATTGGAACTTTACTGTGTCTCCTGGTGATTGTGGCGTTGCCCTGTGCTGTGGAGATCCTGCAGCTGGGTCAGCAGGACTGGCTTTTTCATGTGCCTAGCCAACAAAAAGTTAAAGAAAATGAAATGCTCATTGTTGAAAGTCCCTAGCCTATGGTACTGTTGCACGGGAGGGGGTACTGAGACACAGTCTCAGTGACATATGGAATAATGAGATGGGTGTTATGTCAGCATAATCACAAATGAAATTTGTTAGTTCTTATTCTGTGTGTATTGACATTTTGCCTGCATACATGTCTGTGAACAATATGTGTTCACCATGTGGGTGCCTGATGCCCTCAGTAGCCGGAAGAGGGTGTTGAATCTCCTGGAACTGGAGTTATAGATGTTTGTAAGTCAACGTATGGATGCTAGAACTCAAACCTGGCTCCCTGGAAGAAAAAACAGTGCTCTTAGCCACTGAGCCATCTCCCCAGCCCCCAGATGAAATATTTTTTAACCAAAAGTAGATATGTAAGATTTAGACAAACTGTCTAAAACAAATGGTCTGTTATTAAATTAAATGCAACATAAATATTTCTTGTTCGTTGGCTGGTTGGTTTGCAAGTTTTGAGTCAAGGTCTTGCTATGTGCCTTCAGCTGGCCTCGAACTCGCTATGTAGATGAGCCTGGTCTTGATTCAAAAGGCGGGTGATCCTCCAGCCTTTTCCTCAAGTTCTCTCCCCGCTCCCCTCTGTGTGTGTGTGTGTGTGTGTGTGTGTGTGTGTGTGTGTGTGTGTGTGTATTTTCCTAAAGGAAGTTCTATTTGTATGCTAAAAATAAATGAGTCATTTTGTTCAACATTTCCTCCATCCCTTCATTTTTAATGTGTGGGAAGGATTTCATGAATCATTCAAGACCTCCTTTTATGCCAGAGAAAGATCTGCTTATCTTAGAAGCTGAATGATTTGAAACAAAGTGACAGGCCCTCTTTTTGTTTCTTCTAATTGTCTTGGTAGCTGATGTCTAAAAGCAGAAACTGTGTGGACCTTGCTGGGTGCTCCTCCCTCAAGGAAAAGCCCAAGCCCCAGATTCAAAAACACAGGTTCTGCCAAAGAGCAATGCAGCCCCTAGGTCTCAGTTTACCCAGGTTACACTTCAAAATTTAAAAAAGAAAGAAAGTAAGAAACAAAGAAACAAAGAAAAAATCAATCTCGGTGCTCTGAAGACTAATCTCGGAGCACGAGGAAATCCCCACACAACTATTTTTAATATAATTGGCTGGAAGACAACGTATGGATCTAACAAAGGCAACTGTGATTCACAGCCCACCACTGAACTGCTCTGCGGAGAAGCCCTCACTGGGAACGCTGCTGACGATGTTGATGCACACATACAGAACGGGGAAAGCAGAGTGTTGTGCGATTCACACAGAGCCTTTTCTGGCTGGCTTGGGTGCCCTGTCTTTTCAGTTCTTATCAGCAGCTTCGAGGACTGAGAAGAACCTCGAGGCAGAGCGGCCGAGCACTCCTAAGCCCCAGCGCATTTTTATTCAACATTCCAGGCCAAATCCCAGGGGCCGGCGCTGGTACAACAGTCCGAGAAGAACAAGAGTGATGTCTAGGCCGTTTGTCTTTACAGCGTGAAAGGCTTGGGGGTCAGTCAGGGCTGACCGCCTGTGCGGGCAGGCTTTGTTGTGCTCTAAAATGCATTTGGGAAACTCTCTACCAAGATTTCGAACGGTTCGGAAAGGACTCTACCTATGAGGATGCTGGCAGCAGGCCGAAGCCTGTGCTCAACCTGGAGTAGCAGCCAGAAGGAAATCCAGTCGTTTGATATCGACGCTTCTTGATACTTTTAATTCTGTAAGCCACTAGGATTCACTTACTGTTGGTTCATTCATTTTGACTCCTTTTAGAAAAGAGTGTCTCTTTAGAAAACATTCTCTTGGGGTGTGGCACCGTACACCTGAGGTCCTAGAGGACAGAAGGAAGACGACACAAGACTGTCAAGTTTGAGCCAGCCTGGTCCACATAGTAACCCTGTCTGACAATCAAAACATAAAAAAAGGGACTGGAGAGGTGGCTCAGTGGTTAAGAGCACTGACTGCTCTTCCAGAAGTCCTGAGTTCAAATCCCAGCAACCACATGGTGGCTCACAACCATCTGTAATGAGATCTGATGCCCTCCTCTGGTGTATCTGAAGACAGCTACAGTGTACTCATACATAAAAATAAATACATCTTTTTTTTAAAAGAGTCTCAAAAAAAAACCAAAATCAAATCACAAAGAATCAATGAGACATTAAAAAATAAAATAGAAAAGAAGGCCTTTTCTAACAACACTAGTAAAACTTGAGGGTATTATGCCAACTGAAATAAACCAGGCAGGAAAGGTCACCACCAGACATATTCATTTGCTCATCCACACAACAGTCTGTGAGCTCCTTCAGGACCCGGGCTAACGCCGGTTCCGGGAACATGGATGGATGACGCGGGTGTGCCTCTGCCTTCACAGAGCTCAGGGCACATCCGGGAACAGACGGGAAATGCATGAATCCATAAACAGATCTGAAACTTGTGTTTTTGAAAAGTAGAATGAAGAAAAGACGGTATATGAGAGTCGGTGCTGTGAGCTATTGTTTGTACTGGGATGTCTTAGTGTGGGGGTCTGAATCTGGGCGGCATCCCGGTGCAAGTGACTTAGCCAGGGACCGTCCACAGGAGAGTCAAGAACAGCAGCAAGATGGAGCAGAGATCCTGGCAAACGTGTGGTTTCAGAAGTGCCCTGGGCTTCCTGACCCCACCACAACCTCTGAAGCTCTGAGGAAAGGGGACTAAAGCCATTTCCCCATCAACTGGTTCAGGTCAGCCTCTGAGAGGAGGTTTCAGGGATCCTTCAGCCGGGCCATTCCCATCAGCCAGTGTCAGTGCTTCGGAGAAGGGCCCACATATTCTTAGCAGGTAGCAGAAGCCACGTGGGCGGTGCTTGGCTGTAAAAGGAAGACTAGCAGAGCAAGCCAAAGGCAGTTGTACCTGCCACCATATCCAGTCTTTACATAGGAACAAGGGATCTGAACTCATGTTTGCATGGCAACGGACTTACCACTTAACTGTCTTCTCAACCCGTCTTTTTTTTTTTTTTTCTTTTTTTGAGGAAAGGTCTTACGTATACCAGGCTAGTCAGACCTCAATGTGTTCCTCTGTAAGAATCTTTCGTTTTTTATTCATTTATTAAATTGTGTTTTACACAAGTGTGCTGGCTGGTTTTGTGTCAACCTGACCCAAGCTGGAGTTATCACAGAGAGAGGAGCCTCCATTGAGGAAATGCCTCCATGAGATCCAGCTGTAAGGCATTTTCTCAACTAGTGATCAAGGGGGGAGGGCCCAGCCCATTGTGGGTGGGGCCATCCCTGGGCTGGTAGACCTGGGTTCTATAAGAAAGCAGACTGAGCAAGCCATGGGAGCAAGCCAGTAAGTGACATCCCTCCATGGCCTCTGCATCAGCTCCTGCTTCCTGACCTGCTTGAGTTCCAGTTCTGACTTCCTTTGGTGATAAACAGTTGCATGTGGAAGTGTAAACTGAATAAACCCTTTCCTCCCATGACCCTCCCTCCTGTAAAATTACCATAACAAAGTTCCTAAATGTCCACAACAAAACAATGTAGTACCAGTCTGGGGGAAATCCAGTGAAAACCATGAAATACCAAAGTAGAACAACAAAGTGGGAGATAATTAATTCCTGCACTGCAGAAGGGCCGCTGGGCACGGGGAGAGCTTTGTGCTTTGGGGTCATTCAAGCCAGAGGGAAACGAGGATGGAGACGGAGAATTCGATTCTACTAGCATTGTGGACACTGAGCTAAGGTTCCTGGGGAGGACATTTGGTGGCTTGGTTGGCTGGCGTTTTTCAGACACCGTTCTTGGTTTTTTTTTCTTCCAATGCACTTGATTACAGTTAATTCCTGAATAACAGGGACATCACAGGAAGGAGTATGGAGGACAGAGAATGTGCTGCTGTCTGTGTAAATTGTTACATGTGTCCCCCCGCACCCTGCAAGGACAAATCAGCACACACAGACTAGAGAACAGATCAACATGCACTCAAATGTAACCACTCAGAACACAGGACAGGATTCAAGAGGTATCCAGACAATAGGCATGTGGGGGCCTTGGGACACATTCCCAGGGATTAATTATAGCCCTAGTTCCCATGGCGATTATACATTCATTCAACTAATGGCCTGCTGCCTACTCAGTACAACCTCCATTAAGAGGCAAGAGACAAAAGGGAATAAAGCCAGAACGCGTCAATGAGTCCAGACTGCACAAAGGCTGCCAGCGCCGCAGCCAGATGCAGGGAGCTGCTCTAACTGTCACATTACACATCTCGTAGCACACTAACTGCTCCCCTGTCACCAGGGGCCACAGACCAGTGGCTGGATCAGGGAGGCTTTATGAGACGTGCAGGGATTTTTTGCTCCAATTCATTTGCCTTTCCCTTCAGTCCCTCATCAGCTATGGCCAGGTGAGCAGCTTGCAATTTCTCAATTTGCCCAAGAAGCTCTGTGACAAATGTCTCTCCTCCACCGCATCCCTCTCTCTTACACACACACACACACACACACACACACACACACACACACACACACATACACACATGCACATACACACACATACACACATGCACATACACACATACATACACACACATACACATGCACATACACACACATACCACACACACATGCACATACACACACATACACACATGCACATACACACACATACACACATACACACATACATACACACATGCACATACGCACATACTACACACACATATACATACATACACACATACACACACACTACACACACATGCACATACACACACTACACATACACACACTACACAAACACTACACACACATGCACATACACACACACACATGCACATACACACATACTACACACACATACACATACATACATACATACATACACACACACATACACACACACTACACACAGATGCACATACACACGCACTACATACACATACACACACATACACACACTACACATACACACACTACACAAACACATACACACATGCACATACACACACACACAGGAAACTGACTGTAGGGCATCATGACCAATAGAAAGAAAGGAATTTTCTCTCCTTTTTTCCTAGTTTTCTATGGACTTGTTGAATGTTCTTAGTGATACACAGGGTTTTTTTTCTCTCTTTAGGTTGGTGTGTGTGTGTGTGTTCCTGTTTGTGTGTGTACATGTGTGTTTGTGTGCCTGTGGTGGTCAGAGGCCTAGTATCTTCTTCTATTGCTCTTAACCTTGTGTTTTGAGACACGGTCTCTTACAAGGCCTGGAGCTCAGCACTCTGGCTAGAGCCCCTGGGATCCACCTGTCTCTGTCCCCCCAGTGCTGCGGTTACAAATTTGTGCCTCTACATAGAGCTTTTCCACGGGCATGATAAACAGAGATCCCCCCGCAGCTGTCTCACAGCCCCGTAGATCTACAGTTAAGATGGAAAACACCTTCACTGCCTCCAGATGTCTCCTTGAAAGTACACCTTTCTTCCCATTCCGGCCACTGGAAACCAGCAACCTGTTCATAAGTTTGATATCTCTAAATGTTCCGTAAGCAGAATCGCATCATGTAGACCCTGCTAAGATTGGTCTAATTCCCCGAAATACACTCATGGCATTTATCAGCGTTACCTTCATTGCTGGTGCTGAATATGTATTGATTAGTCCATTAATATGCACGTGGCCCGTGTTCTTTAACTATCTACATATAAGACACATTTGACTTGTTTCCAGTTTGGGCTTTGGTGGATCAAACTGCAATGAATACTTCAGTAGATACACATCTGTAATCGTGACCTTTCACCTCCCTGACACAATGCCTAAGACTACTTTGGCAGGGTTGTAGTGTAAGTATCTACAGCGTGTGGAATTTTACATTTTTCCAGCACCGTCTGAGTGAGCTCTTTTCTGTGCATCCTCGCCAGCCTGGAGCACTACTGCTGTTCTCACCTGGCTGTTCTCCTACACGTGTAGGGGCAGCACATTTCTCTGGTTTTTATTTTTCCAATGGCCAACTGTGTTGAAAGATTTTAATCTAGCAACGCAGTTACTCTGGCTGGAATACAGACACACCCTTAGCACACACCTTTAATCCCAATCAATTAAAGTAAAGTTAGTTTGCAGAAGGAAGTGCCCTAGTTTGAAAGTGATGTCCGATTAAGTGGCAGACAAAGTAAAAGATCAGAGAAAGATCTGACAGACTAGACTCTGCCTAACTCTCGTGAGGAAAGGGAAGGGAAGCTACTTAGGAGAGCAGCAGAGACAGGAGGCAGCTTCACCAGGACAGTTGTACGCAGACAGGCTGAAGCGAGAACAAGCTAGACACAGGTGAAGATGGAACGAGAAGGAGCCGGAGGGTAGAACAGGTTGCCAGCTTTAGTCTGAGGCCAAGCAGAGAAAGTCCTTGAGAAGCTGAGAGAAACCAGATTGGATCAGCTCAGAGCCAGAACAGCTGAGTTGAGCCAGTCAGAGCTCAGAATGAACCAGAAAGGGGTGAGATTATTCAGCAGTGAGTCTCAGAGGCCAAAAACCTTCTAGGCCTAGATTAGATTGGAAGCTAGAAGCTTCCTGGGCGAGGCTTAGGTTAGCCGACAGAGGCAGAAAGCCTAGAGAATGACAGTTACCTCAGACAACCATTTAGAGGAAGGAGAGAAGCAACGCCTGTGACGTGACCTCTGACCTCCTCATGCAGGTTGGGGCAAATGTAGAACATTCATGCTCCCCATCAGTAAACACATATAATTTAAAAATAGAGCACATTCTAGGTCCCAAAGGATATCCAAACAAATCCAGTCCAATCAAAAGAACTCACCGAAGCTCACTGGACTGCAGGGGGTGGCAGCGTCAGGCACAGCGAGCCAAAGCACAGCAGCCAGAGCTTGGAGACGAAACATAAAGCAATAGGAAGGTGATGGGGGTTACAGCACATCCCAAGGAAATCCACGGTTTGGGAAACTAAAAATGGACAAATTCCTTGATGTTTGTGACCTGCCAAAATTAAAGGGGGTGGGTGGGAGGAGCCTAAACAAAGCAGATTCACAACAAGCAACAGGGTCAGAGGAGTAACAGCCCTCTAGCCAAGAAAAGCTCATCCCCGCATAGATTTTCTGCTGGATTCCACCAGCTTCTGAAAGGAGAGGCAACGCCAATGTGCCTTAAACCAGCCAATACGATACAGAACGAGAAGGAACACCGTCAGACTCCCAACAGGAGCATTACCCTAAGGCTAAAACTGGATAAGGGCAAAACGACAACAAAGATTAGAGGGGAAAAAAAATCCCCAATAAACATAGATACAAAGTTATCACGGAGATACTGGCAAATTCAGTAACACATTAAATCCTGCCCCGTGACCAATGGGTCTTATCCCATGGATACAAGGATGATTTAAATTTATGTTACCATATAAAGGCAATAGGACAGAAGTCACATAACCACGTCAATAGATGCAGAAATTCCTTCATGATTTGGAGACACCAGGAACAGAGGGAGCATACCCCAACATAATAAAGACTATATACAGTAAGCCTAGAGCTGACATTATACTCAATAGAGAAAAACTGAAAGCATTTCCCTTAAAATCAGAACTGGGGTGGGGGTGGGGCAGGGCGCTGGCTCAGGGGTGAGCGTGTCTGCAGTTACAAACGGGAGGCCCAGAGTTCAAATTCCTAGAACCCAAGTGAATGGTGGTGAGCTTGGTGGCCTGCCTGTCATCCAGCCTCGGAAGGCAGGCAGGGAATCAGAGCAAGCCGGCTGGAGGAACTGGTCATAGTGAGCTCAGGGTTGAGTGAGTGACTGACTCCATGAACAAGGAGAGAGTGGTCAAGGATGATTCCCAACGTCAGCTTCACACATGGTGACCTTCACGAGTAACATCTGCACTGGAGCACACACACCACACGCGTGCACGGGTGGCACCTCCCACCAAAACCACGCACCAACACATGCACACAAAAATGAAAAAAAAAAGATTTTAAAATAAAAGTACAAATGACCAACAAATATTTGGGGGGGGGGATGCTATGTATGGCTTTCAGAGAACTGCAACTGTAAACTATGCTGAGGCTCTGTCCGCTCTACCTTCCTTTACTGTCGCTGATACAACAGCCTGCAGTTCCAGAGGGCATCCGTCCATCTGTGACGGAAAAGGCAGGGTGGCAGGAACGGGCGGGATCACACTGTACCACAGCTCAGAAGCAGAGACCTGGCTGGACTGGGACCAGGCTGGGACTCCTCCTAATGGAAGGCTGTTCAAACAGCGCCGCCAGCTGGGGGCGCTGTTTAAACTTCAATAGCGTCAAAATGGCTATCAGAGAGATAGCAAGAGGTCCGAGGCAGGGACGAGGAGTTTCGGGTTTGGATGTTAGGATGAAGGGACGTGTGACTGGGTGCTGACCATTACAACCATGGGGAGAGATGTAGGGGCAAGGCGGGGGTTCTATTCTGTACAAACTGACACTGAGGTGCCCTAGGGTTCATGCATGTTCAGTGGTGGATAGAGGGTGGGGAAGACAGGTCAGGGTGGAAAAGAACACTTGAACAATAATGTCGAGTAGCCATTAGGCAACCAGGGGTCAAGTCAGACAGAACTCCAACTTCTAGAATTACAGTGCACACTCTTTTGTGTTAAATAGCCTGTTAGGCAGCCAACACCTCAGTCCTTAGCATGGTAATAGTCTCTGCCTCACAGAAAAGAGCTTGCTAGGGGTCTGCAAGAAGGTTCAGCAGGTAAAGTCACTTGCAGGGCAAGCCTGTCCACCTGAGTTCTACCCCCATAATTCATGTAAAGGTAGAAGGGGCAGCTGATAGCATAAAATCGTCTTCTGACCTCCAAAGCTTGCAGAGGCACGTACCCACACCCTCCCCATAATTAAAATTTTTTTATTTAATTAAATGCTGTTTTTGTTAAGCCTCAAACCCTGGGACCAATGACAGAGGTGTCTAGCAAATTTTAGTTTCATTAAAGTGTACGTGGATAAGGAAGCAGCCAGGAATGTGAAAAAGCAGTTTGTTTAGTCAGAACATTAAGACTTGAAGGCAAACAACATTAAATTGTGGTAACAGGATGTAAGGTTAGGTTTGTAGAGCGCCTGTCTTTCAGTAGCGATCTCGCCAAAGGTATTCCCATGGAATGGAATAAGCAAAGCTACAAACATTAGAATAACAACAAAGATACATCTTTTCCTCACTGTGTTTTGTCCGTCCCGTACTGGTTCTTTCTGATTAATTCCAGCCGTCTGGAGATACAGGTTCCTTCCACTTTGTCCCTGTGTGCTGGGATTGGGGGGTACTAAGCCCAGATGCAGAATCAAAAGAATTTTACAGACTGCAATTCCCGTTGCGGCCACAAGGTGGGGCCAGCCTCCTGTTCTGGGGCCTGGAGTCACGACCCGGAAGTACCTCTCCACCTTAGCCACAGCAGAGATGGCGGCGGCGGCTGTATCCCGGACGCTGTTGCCCGTGGCCCGACGGCACCTGTGGGGATCTACGGGGAGGCTTGCGTTCCGCGGCGCCGCTGCTCGGGTGAGCCTCTCTCCGCCGCGCCCCAGCGGCTCCCGGTGCGCTCTGGGCCCGGCCTCCGGATCCCCTGCCCCTGGGCGCAGGCGGCCGGACCGCGGAGGGGGCGGGGCGGCTGCTCCCCCTCCCACGTGACCTGCTGGAGTTGGACGTATTGCTTGTAAATTGGAGTTCAGTAAGAAATGAGAAATCTTACCTGTTTTTCCACTTAAGACAAGCTTTATCCTTAGTCGAGAAAATTTTTGATCTCTGCGTTTTTCATATTTGAGAGTTGCCTTGCTCCAAAGGAATATGGGACACCTCTCTCTCTCCCCCTCTCTTCCTCCCTTCCTCCCCCCACCCCCAGTGTGTGTGTTAGTTATTACCAGTGTTATTGTATGTTGGGCTGTTCTCGCCCAAGAAAAGGAAACCAGGACAGGCTCTTTATGAATTTGAAATAGGGTTTGCTTTTGTTCTTGATATTTTGATATCTTCCCTGTGTAACATTTCTGGCTGCCCTGGAACTTGCCCCGTGGATCAGCCTGGCTTCAAACTCAGATCCGCCTGCCCCTACACAGTAGGGCAGTCACGTCATGGCACATTGATGAGTGAGCAGAAAGCCTTTGAGTTACAGAAGCAGGACAGTGCAGCGTAGTAAAGGTTTCTTAAGTACCTGTTTCCGTGGCTGTGAACAGACACCATGACCAAGGCAACTCTTATAAAGGAAACACATTAATTGCGGCTGGCTTACAGTTCAGAGGTGGCAAGAAGACAGCATGGCAGCACATAGGCAGACTTGGTGATGAAGGGGCCAAGAGTTCTACATCTGGGTTGGCAAGAGATGGACAGAGGCAGACAGACAGAGGGCCTGCCTGGCTTGAGCATTTCGAATCCCTTAACCCACCCCAGTGACTCACTTCCTCCAGCCTTCTAGTAGTGCCTCTCCCTGATGACCAAGGGTTTACATCTATGAGCCTGTGGCGGCTGTTCCTGTCCACACCAGCACCGTACCGTACATGCCTGGTGGTTAGGGTCAGTCTCAGGTTTTTGGGTCAAGATTTAGCAAATACGTTTTTCTCATTTCAACATGAAAAAAAGAAAAAAAAAAAAAAAAAAAAAAACGCTGCTGAAAGGTGAAGCGTCTGTAGTCAAACCAGTTGGCCAGAGTGTACTTGGAGCATCTGTCCTGTTTCTGTCTGTCTCTGCCCTCACATGTCCTTGGTGAACAGTGCAGCCTCTCACTTCTGCATAGTCACTTTTATATTTTTATTTCAGGTTCTTGACTTCTTTTCCTTAGTGACTATGAAACATTTGTTAAGAGAGGTACTTGAATCAGGTGTTTGTTGTGGGTAACAGTAGTTACTGCTCCTGTCCCTGGGGAGAGAGGCATACTCTCAGTAGCTACTGCTTGTTTGAGAGCGGTTGGTTAAAGAACATTCCCTAAGTGTCTCAGTTAGGGTTTTACTGCAGTGAACTGACACTGTGACTAAGGCAAGTCTTATAAGGACAACCTTTAATTGGGGCTGGTTCAGAGGCTCAGTCCATCGTCATCAAGGCCTGAACCTAGCATCTAGGCAGGCATGGTGCAGGAGGAGCTGAGAGTTCTGCATCTTCGTCTGGAGGCTGCTAGTCAAAGATTTGACTTCCAGGCAGCTAGGATGAGGGTCTTAAAGACCACACCCACAGTGACACACCTACTCCAACAAGGCCACACCTCCTAATAGTGCCACTCCCTGGGCAGAGCCCAATGGAACCAAAGTTGAGGAAAGAGCTTAATTTTGTATAGGACTGGGGCCTCATTCTCTGTGCTTTCTGCCAGTCACACACACACACACACACACACACACACACGTATGCACAGATTACATATATTACACAACCCACCATTATCCCCCAACTCCACCCCCCCACTCAGAAAGTTTTTTTTGTTTTTTGTTTTATTCATCTAGTATATATAAGTACACTGTAGCTGTCAGACACACTAGAAGAGGGCATCGGATCCCATTACAGATGGCTGTGACTTGAACTCAGGAGCTCTGGGAGAACAGTTAGTGCTCTTAACCACTGAGCCATCTCTCCGGCCCTGAAATTTTCTTTTGAATGAGTCTATTTGAAGCTTTTTTTGTTTGTTTGTTTTTGTTTTTTGACTGACATTGAATACCAGAGTAGTAATATTGTTTGCTCTCTTTCCCTTCAGCCATTGTATTATGGAGGGCACCGGCTAAGAAGTACACAGGCTGCTCCACAGGTTGTTCTGAACGTTCCCGAGACACAAGTAACATGTTTGGAAAATGGACTTAGAGTAGCTTCTGAAAACTCTGGGCTCTCAACATGCACAGTAAGTGATTACTACAACCTTTAGCTGGCTGGTGGCTCCTTTGGGAGGGAGGTGACACAGCTGCAGCTCTTTAGTTGGCTGGTGGCTCGTTGATTACTTTGCCTGTCGAGTTTCTCTGAGCTGGAACCTTCCTTTCCAGTTATACTTTTGTACTGGGTTTCTATGAACGTCTCTTACTGTTGACGTCTGTTTTTGATGTTTGTGGGCCTATTCAGCTTTCCCACAGATGGCTCAAAACTCATCTCACTACGTTTTTGACAAGTTCAGGGAAAGTCAAATGGTCATGCATGTATTGAGCATGACTTTCTGACAGTCCTGATGTTTATTCCACAGTTATTAATGGGATGTACTGAATAAGCTATGCTAAGAATTTGAGTCTGATACTTGTATTTTGTTGTGTTTTTCAAGACAGGGTCACTTTGTGTAGCCCTAGACCATACTGGCCTTGAACTTTGAGATCTGCATGTCTCTACCTCCCAAGTCCTCAGATTAAAGACATGTAACACCACCACCTGGCTGAGTCTGATATTTGTAACAGCCTTCTGGAAATGTCAAGTCTCCGGTTATAGGAATGAACTGTCATTTCATTGTGGTCAAAGAAAGGTAGTCAGATTGGAAAACATTTTCTAGAACAAGGAATGAGATTACCTTCTATGCGCAGAAACTAAATTTTATTTTATTATGGGACTGTGCATGTGAGTACAGGTACCCAGGAAGGGTGGAAGACTGTCTGAGACACTTCGGAGCTGGAGTTACAGATGGTTGTGAGCTGCCTAACGTGGTGCTGGGAACCAGCTCAGGTCCTTTGTAAGAACAGTGAATGATCTTAACTGCTGAGCCGTCTCTCCAGATGCAGGGGCTTTGCCTAATTTGCTTTGCTTTCCTTCAGGTTGGGCTGTGGATCGATGCTGGGAGTCGGTATGAGAATGAGAAGAACAACGGCACCGCCCACTTCCTGGAGCACATGGCTTTCAAGGCAAGCTGTGAAACTTTGCTCAGATGCCTTCTCTATGAAAGGATGTCGGCATAAATACTGTATTTTACCAACAAAAGCTACTTCAGTAACATGCTGCACGCTGGTTTCATTTTCCAGTATTGTATTTGAGATAATTAATGATAATTACCTTCTGACATTGAAGGAATGTTCTCTCTTGGGATATAGGAATACAAAGCCATTTTTAATGAGTATTTTTTTGAAACCTAATAGACGTTACAAACTTGTCCTTGAATGACCGAACTGGCTGCTGTTCAGTATATTTATTATCTGGTGTGTTTAGAGCAGGTGAAGGGTAAAAGGAAAGTCTCCTAGCTGTGCTTTCTTCTTTATTTCAGGGCACTAAAAAGAGGTCCCAGCTAGACCTTGAACTTGAGATTGAGAATATGGGTGCTCATCTCAATGCCTATACCTCCAGAGAACAGACTGTCTACTATGCCAAAGCGTTCTCAAAAGACTTGCCAAGAGGTACTGTTATCTGTATCTTATGAAAATGTGATTTTCATAAGGGTCCAGACATAATTTTGCACTAAGGTTTTGTATTGTAAAACTGATAGAAACGCAAAAAGCAAAGCAACAACAGAAAACCCAGAGAGACGTCTGTTTTTTGTTTTTCCTCCAGATACAGATCAAAGACTTGTATTAAAAGGATTCTTAAACCTGGTTTAAACATTCTTCTTCCACAGTCTTAATTACTTTATTCCTTGATGAAAAACTATTTTTTAAACAAAATTAACAAATGCTATTTGTTATACTATATACTTATTAATGATTATATTAGCAAAATAGAAAATTTTGTTTTATAAAATTAAATTAATTGTTTTGACAGGATAGCACAGCAATTTGTATAGTATCTTGAGTACATTAATTACAGAAAACATCTTTTTCCAGTGGAAGAATTAAAAACAAAATAGCATTGCAAAGTTAATTAGTGAAATTATTAACTCTTAAAGCTGCAGAGTTGTAATCAATTGTATCACTCTGAGATCTTAGTTACTGTAGGGTTTGTCAGTTTTGTCATGTGAGTGGTGACCCACACAAGGACTGCTGACATCAGGTACTCTCTACCTTATCTCTTGAGCCGTATCATCACAGAACATGGCTCCTTCAGATTTTTATGCTCACGCGTTCTTGACTTAAGAAACTTAGCCTCAGTGACGAGCATGTTCTGCGCTGCCAACATAGAGAATGAAATCTACATTCAGAGGAAATATATGTTCAAACACATACCACGTTAGGAACTTCCAGTCTAGACTTCCAGTCCCACATAAATCTGGCCCCCAGCCGTCTGCAGCTCTCCCCACTTCCTCTCTTGGGTTATGATTTTCCTGTCTGGATTTTATTGACGATGATAAAAAAATGAAACAGGTAATTTCCCCTTTTCACAATCGTCTCTGTGAGCTTTCTCCAACAGCCTGTTTTATCCTGTTGTTGGTATCTGAAGTTGGCTCAGACAAGGCCCTGTGACGTGAACTGAAACTGGGAGAGAAACTTACATTAGAGCAGAGCAAGGGAACCAAGGGTCGTATGCTCTTTTTAAACCTTTAGTACAATTTATGTTGCTATTGAAATGAGGTAAATTAGCTTTATCTTTTTTGGAGACTTTTCCCACAAAATTTACCTCACCTTGGGCTTTTTGCCATATTAGGGCTTGAGCAGACACAATTGTGTAAGCAGTTCCTGAAGGCATATTTTTGGCATAGGTGTTTTTTTCTTTGTTACATTGTAGCCTCGTTGCTATGTGGAAATGGGTAGAAACACTTCCCATGTATTTGGCTGTCCTGGAACTCTCTGTAGACTAGGCTGGCCTTAAATTTATAGATTTCCTGCTCTGCCTCCTGTCCTGGGGTTAAAGGCATGCACCATCACCACTGGCTGTTTCATACTTTTTAAAAATTTATTTATTTATTTATTATATATAAATACACTGTTGCTGTCTTCAGAAACAACAGAAGAGGGCATCAGATCTCATTACAGATGGTTGTGAGCCACCATGTGGTTGCTGGGATTTGATCTCAGGACCTCTGGAAGAGCAGTCAGTGCTCTTACCCACTGAGCCATCTCTCCAGCCCTGTTTCATACTTTTTATTTACAACCGTCTGTATTAACAGCCAGATTATAAAGTGATAGTGCTTAGGATTTTCTCCAAGTTCTTTTGCACCACATGGTTTCTATTTTACATTTATATTAGTGTGCTAATTAAGCTTAATTAACATGTTCAGTATTGAATGCTGGTTAGTGTCATGGTTTCTGATGGGTTTAAGAGTTTAATGCTTGTGTTTCTTCTGGCTTTCTTTTCCCCCAATTAGCTGTAGAAATTCTTGCTGACATAATTCAGAACAGCACATTGGGAGAAGCTGAGATTGAACGTGAGCGCGGAGTAATCCTTAGAGAGATGCAGGAAGTTGAAACCAACTTGCAAGAAGTTGTTTTTGATTATCTTCACGCCACAGCCTATCAAAACACTGCACTTGGACGGACAATCCTTGGACCAACTGAAAATATCAAGTAGGTGTATTTCCCATGTGAAGATTTTGCACAACCAAAAATGTGTTTCAGAATACATGTTTTCACTGATAACTCTCACCCTGATAGTTTAAAATTGTGGTTAGCTGTGCTCAGAAACTTGGGAACCAAACAAGGAATGTTGGTGCACATGTCTTTCTTTGGGCAGAACGTTTGCTACTTGTAGCCTCTTTTATGACCGCTTTCAGCACTTAGAATACCTTTAAGGTAAGCTCTATATATTTCATAGACAGTGTGTGAAGAGCTGGCTTCTTATTTCCTTTACAGTTGCTTTCCTTGTAGGTGTGGTGGCCTGAGACAGGAAGATGGCTGTGAGTTCTAGGTCAGCCGGGGCTACAGGATGAGGCCCTGTGTGTAGAACAAAGTGAAATAAGTATGTTGTTCCTTACTCTGTTGCAGATCTATAAACCGTAAGGACTTAGTGGACTACATAACCACACACTATAAGGGACCAAGAATCGTGCTGGCTGCTGCTGGAGGTCAGTTATGTCTTGGGACACATCTTGAAGGTGCTTAAGTTGCTTCTTAGGAAAACAAGGAACACTGGACCAGATTCCCAAGAATTTTTCATTTACAGGAAAACTGAATGACCCATTCAGGATGTAATGTCCACACAGTGGGATTTACTTAGAAGACCAAGACAGTTAACTTGGAGGACGGTGTTGTAGTCTTGAGCCTTTTAGTTGGGGAGTAGCTGCAAATGTAGTCAAGCCTGGGATGGGTCTATCCGTTCATGTGCTCAGCCATGTACTCAGGAACAGCGAGTACCACACAGGGAAGCACTCGGGGAGCTGTGAGAATGTGGGATGCGAATCAAGACATGTAGTGGTATAAGATTTACCTAGGGACATGTCTGTGAACTGGGGACAGGGCTTAGAGCCTGGGAATTGCCCTGGTTAGTTGGGGCCTCGCTGCCATTACTAACAGCATGTGGATACAAATTTTATTTGGTCCATAGGTTTATTTTGACATTGCTAAAGTTGGAATACCTTAAAGTTCATGGTGTGTCCTACGGTATTGTCTTATTGGCTTATACATGTTTTTGTTGTTGTTGTTTTGAAACAGTTTTGTCATATAGCCCGGCTGGCTTTGAACTTACCCCAGTCTTCTGAGTGCTGGTACAGCTGAAGCCGCCATGCCTGATGATTTATAACCGTTAGTCCTTTAACCATCAGGAAGTGCAGCTGCAGTGCACCAAGCACGTTTCCATCTCCACTCCTGCACTGAGATCAGGCTGTTAGAGTAGGAGCGCTGAGTTACTAGTTCTGAGGCTGAACTATGTCCCAGTCTCCCACCGTTCCTTTGGCATCACTTTCCTGCCATCGTTCCGTGTTCTTACCTCTGGATCGATAGCCAGTGACGCTCCTGCGTGGCTGTTCAAAGACAGTATTGTCTAAGGTTGTCCTGTTTACATCACAGATTTGTTTGTTTTTCAAAACTTCTCTGTGTAGCCCTAGCTGTCCTAGAACTCATTCTGTGGACCAGGCTGGCCTTGAACTTGGAGATCTACCTGCTTCTGCCATAAGAGTGCTGGAATTAAAGGCATGCACCATCAATGTCTGGCTACGTCATAGATTTATTTGGAAGCTGGATTTAAGCTATGCTTTTAATAGTTTCATTCAGAGAAATATTGTTAAGATTTATTTTATGTGTTTTGCTTGCATGTGTGCATGTGCAGCACATATAGTACCTAGTGCCTGCAGAGTCAGGAGTTACCGATGCTTGTCAGTTGCCATGTGGGTGCTGGGAACTGAACCCGGGTCCTCAGGAAGAGCAGCCAGTGCCCTTAGCCTCTGAGCCAGTGCTCCAGCCCCCATGTAAATGAATCTTAACGGTAATAATTTTCTTTCTTTTCAGTTATTTTATTTATCTATATTTCAGATGTTATCACCTTTCCCTGTTAACCCTCCAGAAACCCCTATCCCATCTCCCCCGCCCCCTGCTTCTGTGATGGTGCTCCCCTACCCATTCCCACCTCACCACCCTAGCATTCCCCTACACTGGGGCATCGATCCTTCACAGGACCAAGGGCTCCTCCTAGCAATGCCAGACACTGCATCCTCTGCTACATATGCAGCTGGAGCCATGGGTCCCTCCATGTGTGCTCTTTGGTTGGTGATTTAGTCCCTGGGAGCTCTGGAGTGGGGGTTCTGGTTGGTTGATATTGTTGTTCTTCCCATGGGGTTGTAAACCCCTTCAGCTCCTTCAGTGCTTCCCCTCGCTTCTCCTTTGGGGACCTGTTCTCAGTTAATGGTAATATTTTTAAAGCATTTGCATAAACCTAGGTATGTGTTGTATACTTACAATTCCAGAACTCTGGAAGCTAAGGCAAGAGGATTAGAGCAAGGCTAGCCTGGGCTATGTAGCTAGACCTATCTCAAATACATACATCCAAATGGCTGGAATTTTAAGTTGATCTTGTATTCTAGAACTTTCCCTGGTGGCTATCTTTAGGTCCCATGTTTTGGATAATAAGAAATTGCAGGAACTTAATGATTTTTTTCTGAGGTTTGGATGTCAAGTCATGAGCACATGGGAAAATAGGAATGTTTCCACAGTGTAGAGAATTGGTTTTTGTTCTAGAGTTCTGATGGCAGAACTCAAAGAATGAAGCGCATCTGTGTATGACTTAAAAACAGCCATGTTTTCCTTCTTTCCTACTTAATAAGTAACTTATACAATGACTTTTTTCTAGGGCGCACACTGAACTTTTATAATTTCATATGATTTTCTATAGAAATGGGGTTTTCTGAGTGAAATTTAAAATTTTAAATGAAAATATTAAAACTTAGCTGTTTTTTTTTTTTTTTTTTTTTTTTTTTTAAATGTGATCAAACACACGATTTTTTATGCTTGGAGCTCTTTGCCCTGACATTTGTCCTTCCAGAAACAAGCCTAGAAAAGTCACCAAGACACTAAAAATATCCCCAGCAGATTACAAAAAAAGAAAGTGGAGGTCTTAAGCTCTGTCTTTATTTCCAAATACCTTTATTTGTGGGTGAGCATCGGCTGCCCAGAGAGGGACACTGCAGCCCTTGCTCTAAATGCTACGAGAAGGGAGTTCATGTGGGAAGAGCATCACGTTAGTCCTTGTCAGACTTGCTGCAGTTGGCTGACTTGAGTGTATTGCTGTTAGATATGGAAGAGTGTTCTCTCTCGCCTTAGGTGTTTGCCATGATGAACTGCTGGAGCTAGCAAAGTTCCATTTTGGAGACTCTCTGTGTGCACACAAAGGAGACGTGCCAGCTCTGCCTCCCTGCAAATTCACTGGAAGTGAGGTAGGATAAGCTCTTAGCTAGAAATCAGCCTTTGAGTATAAAGGGGTTGAAGACGTAGCTCAACAGTTTGAGAGATTGCTGTGCTCAGAGGACCAGTCAGGTTCCTTCTACCTTTATTGGGCAACTCACAGCCATAACTCCCATTCCAAGGAAGCTGACATCTTTTGCACAGTGCATATTTATAATGTGGGTATAAAGGCTGCCTTATAACTAAAAAGGCTGAGTTTTTGCTTTGAATTGGGTGTGTTCTCGGCTTCATTGCTGCCCCACAGGTACAGCTGTAGGGGCTGCTATTAGAGCCAAAGCTTGCAGAGAATCTACTTAGCTACAGTGCTATGCATTGGGCCTAGGTTGCCACATTTTGATGCTTACCGTGATTTGTGGGAAGAGGTCTGATGTTGGCAGTTACACCACCAGTACAGATTTAAATTTGGATTAATAAAACCATATAAGAGATTGGTAAAAGGGAACTCCTTTTGATCAGGTGGAATTTTAAACAAGATGGTCTGATGAAAGAAACTTACTCGGTAACCCATAAAAATGGTCTGAAGCACACAGTGCACTGCCTGATGTTAAGAGTCAGTGAGCGTTGAGTGAGACTCACACTGTTCTTTCTCCGTACTCTGCGTATTCTGTGACCATTCTTACTTAACTAGCTCTTTTGCTTATTCTTACCTAGATTCGGGTGAGGGATGACAAGATGCCATTGGCACACCTTGCAATAGCTGTTGAAGCAGTTGGTTGGGCACATCCAGACACAATCTGTCTCATGGTTGCAAACACCCTGATAGGCAACTGGGATCGCTCTTTCGGAGGAGGAATGGTAAGTGGTTTTTGAAGTAACTTTTCATGGTAAACAATGGAAATTTTCTAAATGTAAATTCCTTGTAAGACTCTTCTAAAGTGGCAAAAATAGATTATCATGACTTTTGACTTAATATTAACTCATTTATTTGACTTAATATTAAGTTAGATTGCACCTAAGACAGGACCAAAAAGGTCTTTGTCAGACTGGTAGCAGTTCACAAAAGGGCAGAAGGAGTCATTTTTAATGCTACAGTAGTCATAGTAGGAACTGTGGTAACCATGGCTATTCATGTGTCAGTGTTAGTGTCCTAAGTCTCTGAGCATCTTAGCATGCGCAGAAAACCGCTTTTTCATTAGTACACATTGAATGTACTAATAAGTCCTAAGTAAAGTATACTTCTTTACATACAGGTTCTCAAACTGGTAAGAGCATGGGTTTGGGTTGTAGTTCAGTGGTAGTATACTTGCTTCACATACCTGAGCCTGAGGTTCAACCACCAACAAAACAAGGAGCCGCCTTCCTCGAGAGAGGAAGCACATAGTGAAAAAGTTCTAAAGAGGTAGAAGACACAGACCTCTTTGTACTATTTTTATAACTTTTCTAAAGTTTAAATTTCAAAGTAGTGTGTAGATTTGTGTGAAAGATCTGGGGTTTCCTGTGCAGGGTCACTTCAGAATGCAGTCAGAGCCTTCCATGGCCCCACATCAGCACCGTCTTGTCCCAACTGCAAGAACTCGTCAGCTCAATGGTATCTATCCAACCAGATGAGTGTAATGCTTTCTTTGAGTTCTAAAGTTCTTGTTGAGGTGTTGCTGGATAAAACTAGGAATTTGAGCAGAACATGGTGATGCGTGCCTTTAATCCCAGCACTCAGGAGACAGAGGCAGGCAGATCTCTGAATTTGAGACTAGCCTGATTAACGTAGTGTGTTCTAAGCCAGCCAGGGCTATGTAATGAGACCCTGTCTCTAAAAACAAACCCAAACACTTTTAACCCACCAGAGTTAGCACTCACTGATAGCTACAGAGCTCACTTTCTTGTGGGGATTTGGATTCATGTGCCCGGTTCACAAACCCAGTTGGACTGTTTTCCTTTACAGAATTTATCTAGCAAGCTGGCCCAGCTCTCTTGCCATGGCAATCTCTGTCACAGCTTCCAGTCCTTCAACACTTCGTACACAGACACAGGATTGTGGGGACTCTATATGGTTTGTGAACAAGCCACAGTTGCTGACATGCTGAATGTTGTACAAAAAGAATGGTGAGAAAAAGCTTTAAAAAGTTAAAATGTCTTACCTAGAATTTATTATTTTAGGCCAGTTTCCTAATGGTGGTAACTTTAAAGTGTATGCACTTTCTTCACAACAAATATTTCTTCTAAACCTCATGTGAAGTTGATTATACACTACACCATAAGCCAACTAGAAGTTTGGAAACTACCGCTAAAAACATGAGGGGTGGAGAGCTCAGTGGTAGACCACTCGCTCAGCATGCCCAGAACCCCGGTTTGAATCCCCAGTACTTCCCAAAGAAAAAATAATTTGGCCTAGAAAGGCAGGACAGAAAGATGAATGTAAATTTAGTCACCAAAAGCAGTGGCTTTCAATCTTCATACTGAGACTCTTTGATACAGTTCCTCATGTTGTAGTGACCTCTAAGCATAAAATTTTGTTGCTACTTGACATCTGTAATTTTGCTGTTATGAATTGTAAATCTGATATGTGATCATTGAGCAAATGGATTAGTTAGTAGGCCAAGGTAGAAAAATGTGTAGTGATTCCCAGAAATTTCTGTTTCTTTTGTTATTAAGGGACTGAAGTCTCTAATTTAAATGGGATGTATCTGATCGTTAAGCTAAATACTGGGGCTATTACACTCAGTTGACTTGTCTTGAGAAACCAAAGGGTGACCCATTGACCTACTTCTCTTAGCATATTGAAGCCTCAAAAAGACTACTCTCACAATTCGGTCATTCTGTATTTACATTGAATTACTGTGTCTGCTAATTAACAATTAGAATTTTTGCGATGCTAATGGTATCTGGAAAAAATATTTTTAAGATAGTAATTTCAGCCTTTTGCTCAACTGAAATATAGTTGTATGTTTTGGTATAATAGAACATATGCCATCTTGCTCTTTAGCAGCAAGTTAGACTTACCAGCATTTCCTAATCTGTCTTAGGATGCGTCTGTGTACAGATGTTAATGAGAGTGAGGTTGCACGTGCAAAAAACCTTCTGAAGACAAACATGCTGCTGCAGCTTGATGGTGAGAGCTGGGGAAGGGCTGTGGGTGCTCGGAGGGCACTGCTGGGAAGCTGCACTGTCTGTCTGGATACACGTCCTTCTCTCAACAGGTTCAACTCCAATTTGTGAAGACATTGGTAGGCAGATGCTATGCTATAATAGGAGAATCCCCATCCCTGAGCTTGAAGCAAGAATTGATGTAAGTAATAAGTTTGGGTAAAAAGGTCACATAAAGGCTGAGGTTCTCCACGTCTTGACTTAGTTTAGAAAAGTCACATACATGGAATCTGTCCTTACTACAAAAAGTCCTGATGATACTATCATCCCTATTAAAGGCTGTGGATGCAAAGATGGTTCGAGAAGTGTGTACCAAGTACATTTATGACAAAAGCCCTGCTATTGCTGCTCTTGGTAAGTCTGGCTCTTCTCCTTATGCACATAGTTGGCTAAGAACTTGGAATTCTGTCCTAACCATTTTCACTGTCTTCTTTTGAATCCATAGGTCCTATTGAATGCTTACCAGATTTTAACCAGATTTGTAGTAACATGCGCTGGACTCGTGACTAATTTTTGCAATCAAATATTCTGCACATATTTATAAAACTAAGAGATCTGGAAGTTTTGAAAGACTGACCGTCTTCAAATGAGAAAATAAAAACCCATGTGGAACTTTTGCATTAGTCTGTTATGTGCAGTTTTAGAGGTTAAGTCTGCATAACCCTGACTGTTTGGTGTAATGGCTGAACTTTGTGAGAGCACACTTTTGAATGATGACTGTAATTCCAAGTGAAAATTTGTACAGTTATTTTCAGTTTTATTATAAAAGTGCACACACAACCAACATTGCCTGAATTATTTCCGGGCTCTGCTTGCATTCAGCACTTGCTCCTGAGCAGCTTTCTTTGCTTTCACCATCTCCACAAGTTCCTAGGAGGAAACAAGGTTGTTGAGATCAGTATTTTGTCAGATAGTACAGCCGTGGCTGACTGATGTGGGGCACATGCCTCTAATCGGTGCTCAGGAGAGCGAGGCTGAGGCCATCCTGGGCTATAAAATATGATCTTGTCCCACAGACCAACAAGACAGCACTGTAGCTGCTGAGGTCGGCTGCCAGGGTGAGGCTAGACTTACGTTCCTGTAGTAATGTTGGCCTACAACTATGTTGGTATTGAGGTCAGCAGTTACCACCCAATCAGGTGACACATAAGACTTCCAACTAAATCGCAAATTTCATGAGTCTGTTAACACCACAACCTTGTATCGCCTCATGCAGTCCTTCTTCGTCCTGCCAGGAACAGCTTCCGCTATCTTTTCCCATCTTTCCGGAGTATTTACTGGGTACGTTTTCAAAGCCTGTTCTAAAAGTTTCTGTTCTTCTGTTGTCCAAGGGGTGGAATCTATGCTGGGACCTGTTTAAGACAAAGTTGTTTGAATGGTAGAAAGTGATCTTGAAGCATCTTCTTCAAGCATCTTTTGGTACCCATCTTTCCACTTTAGACTTCTGATTGTCCTTATTTAGGACCAGGAAAAACAGTTCAGAGTAATAACTAGAACATAGATGATAGCTATGTAACAGCTTTAAACTTTTTTTTAAAGATGATTTTCAAATATGAATATTTTATAGCATTTGCTTATTCCTTTTCTATACACACAGACATTTATTGTTCTGAACTGAGATTACATTATAGACACGCAATGACCTCTATATTCAAATAATTCAGTATGTTTTTCTTTAAAAACGTACATCTAGAGGTCAGAGAACTAGCTGTGGACAGCTCCCTCCTTCCAGCATGTGGTCCTTAGGAATGAACACAGGTTGTCAGGCCTGTGCCATCAGATGCCTTTACCCACTGAGCCATCTCGCTAGCCCTACCCCACATCTTCTAAAACTGGAAAGTGAGCCTTGCTATATTGAAATGTTATTTGCTCAAATGTCCCAATATTTCCCTGTTAGCAGTATCCATTGAAAAAGTCAGTTATTCTTCTAAGGGAATCTCTGAAGAGCCACTATTCCCAACTCGTGGGGAGTTAAGTAAACCTGTTATCGGGTTGGATGTGTTTGCTTTGTCCCTTTCTTTGGACTGCTAAATGTCACTTTGCAGTTATTCTAGACACATCCCAGGCTTTACCTCTTAGGTCACCTGCGATCATCATCAGCACTACTCTATGTACATTAACACACTTACCTTCAAATCGTTCTGATGGTGCCGCACTGTCAGCCTGAGAGGCTACTCCATGTTCTTTTTTAAACTTATCAAAAGCCTTTTTGTTAATGTCATCTTTTTGATGAGGGTCTGAGAAATGAAAAACAAACAACAAACCAAAGAAGATCAACTTAGTGTTTATTACTTTAAATTTTAAGAAATTACCTTAAAAAATGTATTCAGGGTAACAAACTGATTTCTCAAAAATAACTTACCAAGTTTTTGGAGGCTTTTAGCCTTGCTAATAACATCTTTGGCAGTTCTTTTGACACCAGAAGAAGAATGTATATTCATATAATTAGCAATGACTTCCCATCTAGAGAAACCAGTGTTTAAGTTTAATAAGGAAAAACAAAATAAAAGACAACAATTACACATTTACTGTAGAAGTTAGTGCTAAGATCTATAGCTCTAAGACTAAAGGAGCCCCACATCAGTGACGCTGTTTGTTACCACTGTTTACATTGTCTTAGCATGTTCAAGTCAACCATCTGTGATCTTACTCAAATTCAGCCTAGTAGAAAGAACATATTTGGGGGCTAAAGAGGTGGCTCAGTGGTTAAGAGCACTGACTGCTCTTCTAGAAGCCCTGAGTTCAAATCCCAGCAACCACAGATGAATCACAACCATCTGTAACATACTGAAGACAGCAACAGTATAATCACATAAGATTAAAAAATATATTTGCACTGCTGGTTTGGCACACCCTTGAGAAGGAAAGATCAATCTAGAAAGAAGAGCCTCAGTTTGCTCATACAGAATGAGGGAGTCTGGATCTCTGTGGCTGGAATATGAAACCTAGCTCTTGATAAGCTCTGGTTTGAGGTAAGAAGCAAGAAAGAGGGAAACTACACCAGATACTCTAGCTCATACTGCAAGGCGCAACGGCAGAGGCCGACAGCAGCTCATGCCCAAGCTGCATAACGTGCACTTTCCTGAGAAGCTGTGGCGCTCCTCGCTGCTCTGTATGGAGGTGCTACGTGGCAGGTGCAGAGGCTCAGGATGCACCAGTTCTCATACTTCCCACTGACGGAGCTTCGTGAAAGGCAGACTTTCTACACTCCAGCTCATCTCTGTTTCTGTTAAGCTGCTACTTGGATCCTGTTATCTCCAGGCCCCACTGCACACTGGAAATTTTCACAAAAGCAAGTACCTTGAGTTTGTCCCAGCAGGGAAGAGATTGACAGCTTTAATTAATAATTGCAGATCATCTTCTGACCAATTTTTACTGCCACTCCCACTTCCACCAGTTGACTTCTCTGCGTTCTTAGATGCTTGCCGCATCCGAGCATCAGCTTCCTCCTTCTCTTTCCTCATCTGCTCATTTACTTCTTCTATCTACACAAACACAGGTAGGTCAGTCTTAGAAAGCATTTTGTGACCTCACCGCCTTTCTGACTGTGGTCTTCAATTTAATGCCAACCTCATTCCAACCCTATACTCCAAAGGCAAAACTCAGGCCAGGCATCAGCTTTCATCTAGCTTCTCACTGCATAGGTTAAGGGATGAAAAGCCACGGCAGCCTGAAGTGCCCTTGGACTCACTGGCAAGGTGACAGGGCTCGCATTACTCACACAGGAGCTACCTCAAATCTCTCAAGCTCTTTCTCTGAAAATGTGAGCATGCGGGGCAGTGGTCTGTCTTATCTTGGAGTTCTACATTTTACAATGTTCTACTTACCTTCAAATCTGTACAAACAAAACCTTTATGTGACTTGCAGTTCTTCTAGGCTGCTGCCTCAGAGTCACTTGTGACTTATTCCCCTTTCAGTCCCTCAGAACAATCAAGTCCCTATAATTCTAACACGGAAGCATTTTCCTGATTCTTTCTTACAAAAAAATATAGTTACTTTTTATATGTCTTATGCATTGTTCACCAATACCAGTTAATTAGTGCAGCACTGAACTTCCTGCTAATGGAAACATCTGTGGGAATGGAAACTGATCACTTAAGTATTTAAAACTCAACTTTGCTCTGTTCGTTTTAATCAACTTACTTTCCTGTCTTCTACCTCACAGTTCATGTCCTCTCTCAACCTTCATTTTAACAGTGTTAAACCCTCCACTGAGCCTTCCCTTACCATTCAGATGTGGACTTACTTCCAGCTTTTAGTGCTTATTTTATGCCCTGCATCCTTTGAGCCTCAGGACTTCTTGTGACATAAGTCTTCTATGAATTCATTTGTGACAATGATAGCATTAGATAGTCCCAAAAAAACACCTAGACAGACTACTATATATGCACAGCGCTATATAATAGGACTATCAGATTTAATTTACTATAGTAAGTACCCATACTTGTTGAACTGAATTCAGTTTCTGGGCCTGCCTAATTGCTTAAAATAAAAGGTATAGTTTAGACAGAACAAAGATCTTCTCTTGCTTATAAATGTTATCCTATGAAATACTCGGGATAATCAAAACAAATTTTACCCAATGCTTAAAAAAAAAACCAAAAAACTATGATTAACATGCTAAAGGCTCCAAATTAAACACTACATGATTGAAAGATGGCTATTAGCCAGGCAGTTGTGACACACACCTTTAATCCCAGAACTCAGGAAGCAGAGGCAGGCGGAGCTCCAAGTTTGAATAAATCACACACAAGATTACTATTATATATAGTTCAAACACTGTGCAAATAAAGCATACCCACTATGGATCTTAGCTGAGCAATCACGCTGTAGCCACACAAACACAAAGCATAGCCCGGCAGTAGTGGCACAGGCCTTTAATCCCAGCACTTGAGAGGCAGAAGCAGGAGAATCTCTGAGTTCCAGGACTGCCAGAAGTACACAGAGAATCCCTGTCTTGAAAAACCAATCAACCAAACAAACAACCCCAGCATATTAAATTTAAATCAGCGAAGCACTTAATATAAATAATATAAACAAAATATAGTGGGGAAACACACACACACAAAATCCGGTACTCTTTGCTTATAAGCTATGTATGTATCAGGTAAAGAAATAGGTAAAATAATGAAATGGCAAATAAAAGCAGAAGCGGTTTATCCTGTTACCTGTTTTTCAAGTGCAGCTTTTCCTGCTTCTCTTGTAGATGATGCCAGGACTTCATTCAAGCACTGTAAGCTACAGAAGAGAGAGAGCTGGGAGTGTAGCCCACGGCACAGCCTTTACCTAGCATGCACAACTCACTCTCTCTCTCTCTCTCTCTCTCTCTCTCTCTCTCTCTCTCACACACACACACACACACACACACACACACACACACACCAAAAAGAAAAAAACGTGGGATGGGGTAAGGCGTGGATGAAATGTTTGTCAGGAGCAGTCCCTCAGAATACCTTGCTAGTTCAAGCCGATCACAGAGTTTTTCCACCTCTTCCATCATTTTCACTCGATCTGCCTCATTGTCCGAGAAGTGATTCCAGCTCTAGAAGTACAAGTTCAAGTGACTCCATCACTACAGAGACCCAAGCACACCATCAATCACCCACAAAGCGTGTCCTTCCCCAGACCTTGTGGATGGCAATGGAACACACTATTTTTGTGCTGCGCACACCAGCTGTAAGTATTCTCAGATCAGCAAGCAATAAAAGGCGATATTCCAAGTGTCAGTGGGAGCAAACCAGAAGAGACAGTGTCAAATGCCCACGGGTGCTGTAAACTCACGGTAATTACTCAGACACTTCAGGATCAGGACACTGACAGCCCTCTCCACCTTGGTTATCTGCTGCCTGCTATCTAAATGTGCTGAATGGGGAATCTACTGGAAAACTTCAATATGAAAATTTAAAAGGGGTTATTATATGTTAAATGACAGAAGCTATGTAAGAATAATCTTATTAACTATAGATTATACTCATAGTATAACAGATTAATATAAGTGAATGTACACAGAATTAGCTGGAAGACTTCCCATGCAATAAGATGCTTCCGATAGTCATGCCTTCCACTTCTTCCGTCTTGCTCTTTTAACCTGTGGAGATGGGTCTCGCTGAAGTCCCAAAGCCGCTTTGATGGTAGACACCCAGGCTTCCGCAGTACCACTATAATGTTTCTCCTATCTGTCTCACGCCTCAGGTTTCTCTTTGAGTATCTACTACCTCTACTACCTCACTGTGCTTTTCTAGGATGTCTGCTCCCAGCCCCCAATCTCCACATTCCAGCCTAATCTCATCTACTTGCATGGTTTCCAGTGCTATCAAGATGTTGATGAGTCTGTAGTAATCCTGCTTGTAAAAATTCTACACGTGCACACGTCACATGTAGGAGTCCACTGCAGTGTTCCAATAGGTTCAACATGACATACACTAGACCCATCCCTTTCCCTCAGCCCTGTTATCCTTGTCAAGGAGCCAACAGGCAGTAGCCTATCCTGCTTTAGAAATACTTCTCCATTTCAGCCATTTTCCATTCCTACGCCATCATGCCTATACCCTAGTCCAGGCCACAATACTCTCTAACCTGGATTGTGACAATGGGTCAGTAATTACAATTAATTACTCTTTCTGGCTTTTGTATTCTGAGCCTCTAAGCAAAATTGAGTTAGGATCAGACTTCAGCTTTTGGCAGATTTCAACCCTTTGGTGAGACACAAGATGCCCTCAAGCCTGGCTCCTTCTCTTCAGGACCCTGCTCTCCAAGCCTCACTTGTCTACATTCTCTGAACATTCCGTTCCCCGCCTCCCCCTTCCCTAGTCACAGGAGCAAATCCTACCAGAGACAGAAAGCCTTCTTTGCCTACTACCTTTTCAGTCTCTTCATAATCTTGATCCTCATCTTCAAGTGTGGGTGTCTGCTCAGTTGTCATTATTGATCAGAGTGTCCCTTGAGGGCAAGGACTGCTAATAAAACTGCCTGGGCTACAATACATACTTGTCTGGTCATCTAATGAATGAACAAATCAACTCATGCTGGGAAACAACAATGTTTAAAACAGGTACCAAGACCAGAACTCTTAATTCATGATCCTGTAAGTACTATCCAACCTTCTTAGTTCCTGATAGCTTTTTTTTTTGTCAAATCAAATTCTCATAAAATGCTGATGTGCACTAACTATAGTCCAAGCCATGGGCTGCCATCTTAGGGAGTTCAGCTATGCCCCGTTATAAATGGATTATCCCGGCTGGGCTTGTCGACTGTTCTTCATGGAGGGTTGGGAGGGTCACAGGAATCTCACCTGAGTATCCACCCACTGCCTAACACTTTCTATATGTAACTGCATGGAGCCTCAGGGAGGAGCTAGAGTATATGAGTCAGGGAAGACTCTGAGGGAAGGGTCCATCTATGTGGTTGTGGCAAAGGCCTCATCCCTGTTGGGTAAAGGCTTTCCAGGTGCAGCCTGTTAGGAGAGAAGTGCCCAGACTCCTACCTATGATCTGTGAGGAAGGCCAATAAATCCCAGAGTGAACCTTGATGGAATCATACCTCAGTTTGTTGTTGGGGCCTTAGGAAGAAGGGGCAGAAAGGCTCACCTCTCCCCAAGGAATCTGAGTAAAAACTTGCTGAGTGTGCCAAGTCCTGCTTGCAAATTGTCTCATGGCTGTGTTAGCTTCAAGATTAGGTTGTTACCTCAGCCACAGGTACAGAGGAGGTAAGTGAGCACCAAGGTAGTAAGGTTACTTCCCTAGGCCCCATAGCTCCACAGTTCAAGGCCAGGCTATGCTACATGAGATGCTCAGTCAGGCTGCTGGAAAAGCTCAGTAGTTAAACACTTGTCACACTGTAAGGAACAAACTGACTCCCACAAGTTGTCAGCTGACCCCCACACATGGACCATCGATTGTGTGTGCCAACATGCACACAGAAAATAATGTAATAAAAGTGACTCTGCCTAAAAAAACAAAACAAACCACAAATAAAAACAGAGCAACCCCCCAAATACGAATTTCAAGATAAAATGTGCATGTGGTTTTGTGTGGTGAGGAAGCACCTTCACGTTAGTTTCATCACGAGTGTTCATGCGAGCAGCTGCCCCAGCAGTGTGGCCTACCTTGCATGAGTTCCGAAGTTTCTGCCTTTCCTTTTTAATGGCTTTTTTCTGGATATCTTTTTCCTTCTTGGCCAACAATGCTTGCTGTCTAACTTCTTCCTCTTCTTTCTCCTTAGCCAACCGAACAGCTTCTAATTCAGCTTGTCTTTGCTTTAAAAAGATGAGCAAAATCATTATCTAATAAGGAAACTAGTGCTTCTAAATGCATTATGATCTACCTTATTTAAATGTTCAGTCTTTTGATGAGTTTAGAAACAAGATGATATCAACTTAGTGATGAATTAACGTTAGGGAGAGCTGACAAAATTTACAAGTTTTAAAATTTTACTTATTAGAAAATATTAAACAGTTAAAAAACAAAGCAAGGGCTAGAGAGATGGCTCAGCAGTTAAGAGCACACTCAAGGACCCAAGTTTGGTTCCCAGTACCCAATGCCTTAATTCCACCTTCAGGGCATCTAATGGCCTATTCTCCTTCATCAGACATGAGTACACATGTAGCATGTGCTAGTACAGACATTCACACATACACACAAGTAAAAAAATAAATCTGGCTAAAAATAATTAAGTCTGGGTGTAGCAGGTCACAACTTTAATCCAAGCACTCTGGAGGCAGAGGCTGAGGTAGGCAAATCTCAAAGTTCAAGGAAGCTTGGTCTACATGTAAGTTCCAGAGCAGCCAAGGTTGTTTAGTTGAGACCCTGCCTTAGATACAACAACTTAAAACAAGAAATTAAAAAAAAAAAATTTTTTTTTAATGATCTATCTTGTTTGTTTAGTAAGGATCTGTTGTGAGAGACCTAGCCAACTTACTAAGATTTACTCACAAGCTGGGCATTGGTGGCTCATGCCTGAGATTCAAAGTGAGACCCTGCCTCAGAATGTAAGAAATAGGTTGGGTGTGGCTAAAGGCCATCACTCAAGAGTGGTATACTCAGTGTTGTTCCTAATCATTCCACCTCCAAGACCAGACGCTCGCCGCCTTACCTTTTCTTTGGCTTCCTGTTCCTTCCGCCTAGCTTCTGCTTTTGCTTTCTTTTCTGCTTCTTTCTTGGCCTTTTCTTCTTCCTTAAATTTTTTTATCCTTGGGTCACAACTGTAAGCATTATCTACCAAAAATAAATAAATAAATAAATAAATAAACAAACAAGTTAATCCTGTCAATATGTAACATTCAAATAACTTAAAAAACAAAAAACACTAACTGTACTTACCAACTAATGTTCTTATTCTGTTCATCTCTTCCTTCTTCCTTTGTGCCCTTGTTGCTCTGTTCTGCTTTTCAATCCATTTCCTCTCATCACGACTGTAAGACACAAAACATTAATATCAAATGCATCTACAGATGACTGGAAAGCATATTTTATAAGTTAATTAAGAGATTAAGCCACTATACCTCATTCCTATTATTTAAAGGATCACTTTATTTAGTATTAATTTTAATTATTTTTCCTGATATTTATGTCAAAAGAATTTCCCTATACATTAATAAAAAAAAAAAAAACCTGAAACCAGCTTCAGCAATCAAGAAAAGAATTTATGGAACTGAACTATTTTTCCTTGACAATTACTTAGGTGTATTCTAACCTATTTGGCCCCACCTAGGCTTATATATCAGGACTCAGAAGGCTCAGAGATTGAAGCATTGCTGTTCTTCCAGAGGACCCAACTTAGGTGCCCAGCACTACACTGGCAGCTTAGAACTGCCTACAACTCTAGTTCCAATGGAATGTGATGTTCTTTTCTGGCCTCTTGAGACACCAGGCATGCATGTAGTGTACATACATGCATAAAGGTACCCACATATCTATCTATCTATCTATCTATCTATATATATATATATTTTTTTTTTTCAACAAACCCAGCTTATTACTAAAACGTGCTTAAGTAGTGGCCCTGATTCAGTCACGGGGTAACCACATACTTTAGGATTTGAATTTGAGGTTGACTCTGAAGGATAAGATCCATGATTGATAATGTAAATTTAGTCAAAACCTCATGGAATGAAAGGGTTATAGGCCATAGTGGGGAATCAACCATTACTGCTTTGCTAAATGGAAAGACTGTCACGTTGCCTTCTACGTGTTTATGTTTATACCATACTGCAGCTTTCTCTCTTAGAAAGCTTCTGTTCGTGGTAGGAAGTGGTCAGTGCACTGAGGAGATGACTGCAGCATGTATAGCATGGTCCTCGCTCCCTGACACCAAGGGAATGTCACAGAATGGGAAGACGACAAGACTGTGGCAGCTGCAGGGTGCGGAGGGTGCTGTGGAATGTCTTCTATACATGCTGGGACCCTGCAGTCATGAATGCACAGAAGCTGTCACTCCTGTACAGATTAAACCTGCCAACAGCCCTCATGGACCAAGGAGGAAAGTGAGGCCACCCCTAACCAAGGAGCTCCTGGCCATGCTGGGAAGGGGAGTAATTTTTCCTCAGTGGTGTAGCCATGAGGAAGGTGCTCATGGTCCAGCAAATAACTGTACACAAGCACATGCCTGTTAAAAACAAAAGGACGTTTTCTGTGTGGCAGAGAGGAGAGATGTGATCAAAACACATTCCACATACATGAAACTGTCAGAGAACAGACACTTTTTAAAAGGTTGGAGAGTGGCAAAATGGAGCCAGTGCTTGCCTTCATGCCTGAAGGTATGAATCTGGTACGAAACTGACCCCTGGGAGTAGGCGTAGAAAGAGACAACTCAGAAAGTTGTCCTCTGGTCTCCACATCCAGGCTAGGACAGATCTGTGTCCCTCACACACAAGATATAAAGTGGCTGGAACACAGCTTACTTAAAACTAACTCTAGCATACATGCACACAACTTTTTTTTTTTTTAAAGAAAATCTGGGTGTCTGGCTCAGTGGTAGCATTTGCGGAATGTAAATGAGGCTTTGAATGTGGTCCTCTGCTCCACTGTGTGTGTGTGTGTGTGTTCCTCTATTAGCAACTGACATACATACCATTCTGCCTTTTCTTTTTCTTCTTCATCTAAATAAGAAAATTCTCTCCAAGAATCAAAGTTATACCTAATATAGACAAAAAAAGAAATGAAGACAATTGGAAAAATAAATCCTTGTAAAATTACATTAGATACACATTACTTTTAAAGGCAGTGACAAGCAGATCAAATGTCCAGAGCAGCCCTTGCCCACTTTTGCTACTAGACTAACCTTATGCTCAAGTGTTCAATGTCCGCACAATTGTAAGGCCAGCACTGCACTTGTCTGCCATGAATCGTAAAGCATCACTCCGAGGTCAAATCTGCAGCTCTTGCTGCCTCTTCTGTCTCAGGTTCTCACTTCCCTACAATGTGTTCTGAGGCTTTTCCTGCCTACATGTTAACTACTGTCAAGTCTTAGTTAATACTTATTTTATTTCTGTTTTGTCACATGAATTTAAAAGCTACTCCAATGGACAAAACGAATTAATTTTATCTAGAATGACTGTATTTATTAGCAGTTAAGTTATTATTTCACTGTATGAAAAGGCATACAATGAGGCTGGAGAGATGGCACAGTGGCCAAGAGCACTGGCTGTTCTCCCAACGACACCAGTTCAATTCCTAGCACCCACATGGAAGCTCACAACCAACACCCTCTTCTGTCCTCCACAGGCACCGTGTGCAGACATACATGTAGGTAAAACAGTAATTTTAATGTTTACTGAAAATTAGCAAATCAGAGGTAAGCAGTACTATCTACTTCAAGAACTCAGCTTTTCCTCCAGGGAGACTGGGTTTCACTATGCAGTCCTCTCTGGACTCAAATTCATGGAGATCAGCCTGCCTCTGTTTCTCAAAGGCTAAAGCCATGAATCAGGCCTGGTCCAAGAACTCAATATGGCAGAAGTGTCAGCAAATGCCTTTAATCAAAGTACATAGGCAGGTGTATCTGATATTTAGGCATTGAGGCCAGCCAAGTTTATGTTGCCCTGACCAAAAAAAAAAAAAAAAAAAAAAAAGCTGGGTGTGGTGTGCACACCTTTGACGCCAAGGCCATCCTTCTCTACAAAGTGAGTCCAGGACAGCCAGAGTGAATATACAGAGAAACACTCTAACACTGTCTTAATAAAAAAGAAAAAAAAATGGCTCAATGAATGAATGTGTTAATTCCCAGCTTTTATTTTTCACTGCAATCAAGTACGTGTTATCCAGATCTCATTAATACACCAACAGAAAGCAGACTGAAAAAAAAAATCATAAAAATACGAGCATTGCCTGAGTCTTTATTCATTTCATATGCTTAGTAAACATTCTGTTACTCAGATGTGAACTGATGAGCAATCCTTAGAAGTGACATCAGCATGTAAGTAGCACACTCACTCACCAGAAGGAATAAAATGCATCTACATCTTCAAATGACGAGTTCATATCACCAAGTGTGGGAACATTTTTTTTATTTGACCATCTGAAATATTAAATCAAAAATTTGTTTCAAATGAAAGATTTTGAACAGGAGCTCAATCTACAACTAGTTCTTTAAAAACAACAGCTTTTACTAATTAATTACTTCCAACCCTCTGTCCTTTGCAACTGTCAGAGGTGTGTTAAGCAATGCAGGGGAGGGCAGGCTTGGAGCAGTGAAACACAACCCAGCTATCGCCACTCCATGTAGTGCAGGGGTAGAGCAGCTGCCTGCCAGGCATGCTCACTAGGAAAAAAGCCAACTAGTTTCCCCAAACTCATTCACTGCTACCCCTTCAAAACACAGCACAGAAGTAACCTGCAGGCCGCTACGGTCCAGCAACACAGGGATTTGCACCCATGAGTCTACTTCTGAGAAGGATTAGGAGATGAAGTGGCTTTGCTGTCCTATTCTAAACAGCACAGACCCCTCCATCGTCTACACCGCCCTCCGTGACAGTGGCTCCAGACCACACCGAATCACTAATCAGAGCAGTCACTGGGAGTGTCAGGATGTTACAGTAATACAGACAACTCCAGGGTCCGGCACCTCAGGCACTGTTCATGTTCCCCAGGTGACTGACTCCGCGTGCAGTTAAGATAGGCAAACTAAGACAATATTTTAATTATATACATATATGCCAGTGCATGGGGGAACGCAGAAAGCAACTAATACTACACAGTACCTGAAAACTCACTTTAGTGTAATAAAATATGCATTCATCCTCATGATATAAAAAGCCTTATAAATAAGATGCCCAATAAAGGGTCCGGGGCTGTGATGCAGCTTAGTGTGGAGCACATGTGCAGCATGCAACACTGCCCAGGGTGTAACCCACAACAACAACAAGCTTTCCTCAACCGCTAAGACTGACACTGGTGCAGTTACAGGGAAAGGCAAAACAGAAGAGAGGGACATGCTGTTACCTAGATATCGGTACCACATGCTAATTATCAAGGCAGACAGAGTGTTTATTAGGGCTCTGTATGGCAGAGAAGGAAGGAAGAGAGGCTGTGGAGGAAGACAGTAGAAACCCAGAGGAAGACAGAAGGCAAGCCATCGACATCATGGTCAAAGGGACGGTGTGGCGCTGCCTTAGCTCACCTGGAATTCCTTTCAAACACTGGAGAAAACACTTGAAAAAAATTGTCCTTTGCTTCACTTTTAGAAGGAACTGAGTTGTCAAAAGTAGGATCTACACTGTTAAATGCCCGCCTTTTCACTGGATCAGACAACATTTCATAAGCTGAGAAAAGAATTAACATGAAAATATAAGATTACATGTAAGGAAACATAGTTAGAAATAGTTACCTGCACTGATTTGCAAATGGGGTCATGGCTATGTAAACAGCTATAAATAACTGTGTGATTTAGTATTATATAACCAACAATTATTTTTTGCAATGTTGGGGGCTGTACACTTACACGTGCCAGGCAAGTGTCCTGCCACTGAGCATTACCTCCATCCCAATCCATTTAAAATTAGTAAAACCTCTGAGTAAGTGGATCCACAATGATTTAAAATGTCAAAGGAGCTTAGAGTTTGTACCACCAGACAGAACACTCATCCCAGCTGCCAGGAAGGGAGAGGTAAGATTAGAAACACAGGCCTGCCTGGACTGCAGTAACTTTAAGGACAGCTGGGCAACTTGGTGGGATCCTGCCTTCTTCAAAAAGGACAGGGCGTGTGGGAGGGAGAGCTGGGCTGTAGTTCAGTGGTAGGGTGGTTTGATACCTAGCACTACAAACATACCAATATTTGTTTACACACACATAGGTGTGTGTGTGTGTGTATATGTATATATACAAATATATATATATGTGTATATATATATATATATATATATATATATATATATATATATATATGTATTTATATGATTAGCTATAGGTAATTTTGGTTAAGAATCATCTTGGAGTTGGTCTTAAAACAAAACCAAACCTGTCTCCAGGGGAAGCTAATAAAATGTAGACCGTAACCAGTAAATCTGAGAGAGGCCTGGGATTCAGCATTCTTAACAGACTGTTCAGTGTGGATGTTAAGACACTGCAGAAACTACTAGAAAGAGCATGATGTGACTGAAATGTTTTAAATGAAGTAGAGCATACACAGGCACTCAAGCTCTCCAAATGATGGGTACTGCTCTTAGAAACTACGATGTCAAGTATTTTCTTACCTTTAGTTATACAAGTGAAGTAGTCATTGTCCCCTTCTTTGATGGCTTCCCCTGCTGCTTTCCGTTTGTCCGGGTGATGTTTCAAAACCATTGCTTTATCTGCAGGATCAATCAGATATCACTGGTTTGAGAGGTAACTTTTTAGTAACTTGAAATTTTCTTATCCAATTAAGTCACTTTCCTGACATTTTCAAATCCATTGCACATCATACATAATCTCAACTAAAAGAGCAGCCTATAGGTCATCCTTTTCTGGTTTCCTCCTCCTAATCTCACGGTCCCATTTCCTTCCTGCACTTTACTAGGTGATGCTTCTAAAACAATACAATTGAGCACCCATTACTTTTTAAAACTATACACTACATAAGGCAATGAACGTGCTTAGGATACAACTCTAGTTTCCAACCTTTTAAGCTTTAGAGTAATGGGCAACTCCTGTCCCTTACTAAGCTGGGCAACCTAATTATGCTTTTATGTGTTCTGAAACCACACACACACACACGAACACACAGGTTAGCAGGTCTCCATGCCTAGCTTCTTTTACTCAATACTGTGGCTTGAGATTCACATACACCCTCAGGAAGGTTCTTGGTAATCTATTCCTGTTCTGTATTACTGAGCAATATTCAGCTGTACCAAATCACACAAGCTTGTGTAGTTATTTTCCTGTTAGTGAACATTTGAGTGATCTCCCATATGTTGACAATTTGATAACACTAATATGAATATTTCCTTAGAAATCTTTTTATAGGCACATCAAATCTATATATTTTACAAGGGCTCGTCACTGTGAGATACATTCAGCTTGAATACAGTAACCATTTCTTCACCTATAAAGAGGCATTTCACTAGTTCAAGTAGATAAGTACTAAATATTATTAGGAAGGTCACAGAAATGCTCTAAAAACCTATGAACTGAACTATCTTGGAATGTGAAGAATCAAATTACAGGGACAATTCAGCAGTACCTAACTGCATACTGTTTTGAACAATGGATCACTTAGCCTCACACTGCAGAGCACCAGAGAGGACCACTGCACTCAGTCAGAAAGCTTTGGCTTTCTCCCATTCTCTCTCCTGGCCAGCAGGGAGATTCTGTGTAGCATAGTTTAATTTTAATGCATGTTGTTCTCTGAAACATGTGCTCATCAATAAAATCTAAGTCACATGCTACACTGACCGGTCTTGAGACATAAAGACTACGAGGTGTGTGCAGGCATTCCCTGTAAGCACAGGACCTGGAATGCTAACTAAAGCAGAACACAAATTTTGAGGCTGTCATGGCCCACACAGTGAAATATCGTATTAGTAAGCAAAAACAGGGTTGCTGAGATGTTTCAGCAGCCGAAAGTACAGCTACTCTAGCAAAGGACTTGAGTATAGCACCCACACTGGACAGTTTAGAACTTTCTATGACTCCATCTGTAGGGGATCTGATAAAACAACTTCTGCCTTCTGAGGGTGCATACATTCATGTGCACAAACCCACACACAGATACACATGTCCAATTTTTCAAAATTAAAATCTTTTTAGGAAGCAAATCTAAAAGAGACATAATATTTTAATCAGACCAGAACATGATTATGTAAGCCTAACCCTCTGCAATTCCAACACTTGGAAGGCAGACGTGGGTCTGAGGTCTGAGACACCAAGACCCTGTTTCTCTCTCACATGAAAGAAATCCTCAAAACAAAAGAGGACGAGGCATGAAGCCCAGTGGCAGAGAGCTGGCCAAGACTCAAGGCCTCAGGTTTGAGCCCCAGCACCACCCAAACCCACAACAAATGAACAGAACCAGTTTCCTTGATTGGTAGTTACTCTTACAGGGCTCTAATCTCTTCCTGCAGGAACTTCATCTTTTTTTCTCCCTACTTGAACTCTGTGAATACTCAACCCCCCCCAAAAAAACATTCCCTTTCTAAGGCAAGGTCTCACATACTGAAGGTACTTCACTCCGAGTATGGGGTTACATTTCCTGTATTAATAGTCAACTACTTCAAAATAAGTACTTACGAGCTGCTTTGATCTGTCTCTGTGTAGCTTTGTATCTGACGTGGCCAAGTCCAAGAACTGCATAATGATCTTGATTCTGATAAACACACAAAAGGGAGTTAAGTCTGAACAGAGCACATCAACCCTGTTTTTTGCTATCATTACAAACTATTTTCCAGAGGGGGGCTTCGGTTCAGGCTGGAGCCACAGAGCACCTGCTTAGCGTGAAATGAGTCCTGGCGCTCAATCTCTAGCAGGACAAGCACGCAAACGAAAAGTGAAGCATCCTTAGCAGAATCCAGTGAGGTCTGCACAGAATGGCTCTGTATCACCAAGTCGGCAAGTGGTGATAGAGCGTGCTCTAAGTCCCTGCCAAGTATGTCTGTGAGTTCAAGGCTACCCTGGTCTACACAAATTCAAGTTTCAGGACAGCCGGGGCTACACAGAGAAACCTCCTTCTCAAAACAAAACAAAACAAAACAAAAAAAAAAAAAAAAAAAAACAAAACAAAACAAAAAAAAAAAAAAAACAAAACCAACAAAAAAGAATGGGCTCTGCAGTCATGTGAGTTAGGTAGCTATGGATAATAATACAGCCTTCCTGATGTTTTATGCACATAAGCCTAGAGAAGGCTCTGATATTTTCTGAGATTAAAATAAAACAAAACCAAGCAAGCAGAAAAACCCTGTAACACCTAACATCTTCTGAACGTACTGAACTAAAGAATCCCTTTCTTTATTAGAGCCTATATTTTATACCCTTCCCTCCTTAAATCAGATTCCTCCTGCATATTTCTGAACCCTGGTGAGAATAACAGACCCAGCAGGCTGGACCAGTGGACACTGAGCACACAGACCCAGGAAACATGAGGAGTAAGATGGGTGGAAATTCTCAGACATGGAGGATGTGGCTTCTTTGGAGACATAGTTCTTGCTTTCATTTCTGCTGTGGTCAACATCCTAGTGAATTTATTCACTGAGGAAGCAGCAGTGGTAGTAAAGCCGCATTAACCCAAGCTGTCCACTGTGTCTTGCAGAAAGAGCCAGCTATTATATTACACGAAGAGGCGAAGGCATGGAGCATGGAAGATCAATCAAATAGCTCATAGTGGGAGGTGCTCCCCGTGACCCTATGATCCTAGATAGTGTAAGAAATCAGGCTGAGCAAGCCAAGAAGCAGCATTCTTCCATGGTTTCAGCGTCATTTCCTGCCCCCAGGTCCCTATACTTGAGTTCCTGTCCTAACTTCTGTGATGGGCTGTTACATGGAAGTGTCAGAGGAATAACCCTTTTCTACATATTGCTTTAGATCATGGTCTTTATGACAGCAATAGAAACCCTAACTGAGACAACTATTATCTTTCATCTTTGAAGAGTGGTCCTCAGACCATGTTTCTAGTCCATAATACTGGGGCTAGTCAATTTCATGAAAAACTCACCATACCACGCTCTCATACCATTCAACCATTTTCCAACCTACTCCAAAACGGTTCATTCCCACTCCAGGTGCTGAGACCACTTCCTTAAGTACCTTTTTGATTCTATCCTCTAGTGGCACCCTAGCAGATTCTATCCTTGAGTGGTCTTTCTCCTTCCTACAACCATATTCAGTTACCTTACCTGCTTCCTAATGGTCTTCAAACATCAGTCTTAGGGTTTCTCTTTATCTCACTGTATGCTTAGTAAAACTCAGGAATCTCACCCAGTCAGGGGATACAGGCCAGTCCTATGTTTATGCTAACAATCCCCCAACTAACTCTAGTGAAAACTTCCTGAGTCTCAAAGAAGCACAGCATCTTTGTCTAACCTCCCATCTCACTCTGTGCCTTGACATCATTTCCAAACCTCGGCCTGTTGTTCACTGATGTCACTGCCCTCTTTTCCAAAAGATTCTCACTTGCTTTCCACCTGATAGGAATAATCTCCCCTTCACTGGCAGCCATCTTTTGAGCATTTAGGTCTCTCCTTACAAGTCATCACCTTACTTAAAAGGCTCTACCTTAATCTTAGTTCATAGGCCTTCCCCATCTACTCCATAAGTAGCCCCTTAGATACTCTTCCATTTGCTTGTCCAGCATGTACCAGCCATGAGCTCTGGTTTACTGACTGTCAGATCTCTGAAATGTAGCTATGGTCCAGTGATGCTGTCTTACTCAGGGGGACATTCTTGGCATGTGGTAGGTGCTTGATTTGCACTTGTTAAGTGAAGCCAAGGGGACATATAAGTAGACCCAGGGACTCTCCTCTATTCTCAAAGATCCCCCGCACTTCCTTCTGTCCTAAAAATCTTAACATTCAACTCAATTGCCTGCTAAGCCTGTCTTGTCCTTCTCTCATTTGTAAAAGTTAGAAACAGTATTTCACACTTACGTCTCATTTCATCACTTCCTAATTACTGTACAAACCTGCCAAGTCTTACATTTTCAACCCTTTTATTAGCAATGAGGCCACTTAAATCTGCTTGTCATTTTTCAGGTTACAGGCTGATACACCTTTGACTCAGTGAGATCGGTAACTGTCTTTCCCCCTTGAGAATTCTCCCACCTTTAGTTTCTAGGGTTTAGCATTCAGTAAGCCTTTGCTGAATTAATAAGTTTTTTCCTTCACTGTTTAAAACAGGATCTCTTATATCCCAGGCTGGCTTCGTCTTCCTAGCCAGTCTCCTGAGAGCTGAGATTACAGATATATCACCATGTCTGGCTTATGGGTGCTAGGAACAACCCAGGGCTTTGTGTGCTAGGTAAGTAATCTACCAACTCAGCCACATCTCCAGACTATCCCCCTCTCCTTTCTTTTAGCATCCTTTACTCTTCCTACATCTTAAAAACCCATCTTCCTCAATGTTCAGTCCTCTTCTTTTGAAGAATGCAAGGATTACAGGTGCGCACCTCCATGCTCAGCCCATTACTGTTCACTATATAGCATTTACCAAGCACCAAGCTGTTAACTACTTCATACATAACTTTATTACTCTTCATTATAATCCTCTAAGTTGTTCATTAACACTGTACCAACAAGGGAATTGAAATACTGAGATGCCCAACAACTCTCCCAAGGTCCCTGGGCACCAGATTGTAGAGCCAGATTTCAGCTCAGGCATTAATTAAGTCTCACGGTATACACATACAATACTTATTTGCCTATACTTCTATGCATGGCTGCCTCTGCTGATACCATTCACTTCTCTTAGCCTCAAAGTGCCAACGACTCCAAAAGACTTACTGAGCCACAAACCAATGTCCAGCCAACTATAAGACAGCTTTACTTTATTTCAAAACAAAACTGCCTGTACCGTTTCTTCGTCTGCATCCTAATCCTACTCTACCACACTCCCTCCTACTGTCGGTGCTCCCTCTTCCTCAGAACCTGGCCACACATCTCCATCAACAGGCCCTATCTGTGCCCTAACCCTGCAGCAGAACATCATTCATTTCCCAATGGGTTTGCTCCCCACACTTCATTCTCCATACTGCCAACACAACCGTTCTTTTCAAACTTCTGTTAGAGACGTGTATTTGTGTGCGTGCACGCATGTGGAGGCCAGAGGTCACACTCAAATGTTATTCCTCATGTACAGTCATCCTTTTTCCCTTCCCCCAGTCAGGGCTTCTCACTGGCCTGAGGTCCACTTTGTATCTAGACTGGCTGCCACCATATACCCGTCTCTTCCACCGCAGTGCTGGGATTACATAATGTGCTTTGGTCAGAACCCTCATGCCCCCCAATCCTTCCTGTCCCCTTTGCTCTCCTACCAAATCCCCAGACTTGTTAAAGTGGGTTCTGGGGACTGAATTTACACTGGCTTACAAGTACTCCAGTGACTTATTTCCCCAGGGCTAGCCTGGGAAACTTTGATGACTTAATGTCTTCAAAGATATTCATTCATTCCTAAATATAGCATGAACTAAGTTCCATCTAGACTAGGTTTTTTCTCCCCCCATGTGTGGTGACATTCTTTACTCCTATGTCTCTGGTATCCTGTCCTTCTATCCAGAATGCCTTTTCTCCCTCCTCTACTTCATTACCCGCCACTCCTGTTTTAAAGATCGGCTGGAGTTTGTTTTCTGCTTTTTTAATGATAGTGCCCAGGCTGGTCTCTAACTGATGTGTTGTCAAGGACTTTGAACTTCCAACTTTCTCATCTTCATTTACTAAGTTCTCAGGTTATAGGTGCACATCACCACTCCCACAGAGACATTACTTTTTGAAGCCTTGACTGACAGCTATGGCTGAGACAGTATACAATGGCCAGTGCTATGCCAACTCTGCGTGAGCAATGCCTATGCCTATCTTGTTGAACTGCCTGAAAATACAGTGTACCAATGGGAACACTGAGAACGTGGCCTATGTTTAGATGCTCTGACCGAGCGAAAGCTCTGCAGAGTAAATACCTTCCAATCTTTGGGATCAAGTGTTTTCAGCATGGGGAACTCTTCTAACTGTAACTCTTCATCTTCTGATTCCTCTGACAACTCTTTCTTATCTTCCAGTTCCTGAAAAGATGTAGAAGCATTTCTGTTTCTCCTCTTAACAAAAGCTTCAAACCATCTTCCCACAGGTTCAACTTGACAGACTGCAGAGGCTGTGATGGAGAACAGTAAGACTTTAAGCTACTGCATGGAACACATCTATTTCAAGGCAACAGGATTTCTTTGGAAGAGCAGAACAATGATGTCAGAATATCATTTTAAAACCACCAACTATAAAAATCTCAGTTGCATCATGGGTAGCAAATTATCATTGGTAACATCATTTTATTCTAACAGTTTCTTCCAGTTAATGGCCACTAAGGCTGATGAGATTTCAATGCTCAGAACCCACATAAGGAAGGCGAGACCTGACTCCATAAACTTTCCCTTTGACCTCTGCACACACGCTGTGTAGCACTCAAAAACACCTGGTCACTTATTTTTTTTTAAGCAAAAGAAAAGAATTTCAGCAGCTAATCAATATTTTCCTGAGGATGTGGAAAAAGAGGGTGAGGAACCAGTAATAGTAATAAAACAATAAATGATAAAAAGCCACCAGGAAAACAAAGACTGCACACTCACAAGATCTTAATGATTAATAGTATAGCTATTAAAATGGGTAATAATTCTAAAAATTCTACAGCACTAATCTGTAGAAATAGACAATTTTCCAAACCAATGCTGGGGACTTATTACTGTTTCTATGTCCTAGTGACACAGGCTGGATGTAAGCCCAGAATTCCGGGGCTTTAATTTAGGACTGTAAATTTATTGAAACAGAACCATTTCAGGATGGAAACAAATCCTATCTCATCCAGTTCCTAGAATATTTGAATGCAGTTTTAAAACTATAAATTGTTGTAGAGAAGGTAATACGGAATAAATCACTGCACATCTGTATAACAGGAATTTAAAAATAGTAATCTGGGTCAGGGAAAAAGTGAGATTATTGTTTTAATTTCATAAGAAATCAAAGGGCAATACTGTGGAGCATTTGTGGGCAACATTTTCTAAGAACCCTTCTTTTTCACGTTTTAACTGGCTCATGATATTAAGATTTCCTCCACCTAACGCAGGAGGAGTCAGACAGTAAAATGAACCAGCTGTGTAGCGGGGGCGTGGCTTTCAAAACAGTGCCTTTGAAGCCTTTCCCTCCAGTACAGGATTACTGGGACACACAAACGCAACACGTGCATTTAACATTTAAAAATCGCATTCAACAAGTGCCCACGGTAAGCGGCTACGGGATTTAATGTGGATCACTAAAATGGGAGATCCGATGCTTGCCAATACTTTCAGCCAGGCTGGGCTATAAACCAAAACACCTATAGCAGGAGCTACGTTGCACTTTTAACCTTCTTTAGTGTGTGCCGAGCTTTCTACGAGTTCCCACAGGGGGCTTCCAATGGAATGAGGAAGTTCTGAGTCACACTTAAAATACACAGCACGGAGCAAAGGTAGAGGTGAAGGGCTTAACTGCGCTAACACGGCTTTGTACGACTACAGGCACGTGGGTGCGTGCAGCGGGGTCGCTCCGCTGTGGGCAAGAGGGTGATTTAGGGGGTCTCTCGGGGGACAGGAAGGCTCGATCCTCAACTGCTCAGCCCGCTCCATGAGTCAGCAGCCCCAAGAGAAAGGAACCACAGGTGCACAAGGAAGACGCCCCCACCCTCCTTTCTGAGAATCCGGGGACACTTCAAATTATAGCACGGAGCAACAGGGGCTCGTCATGGTCCCGCGAGTCCCGGAGCAGACCGCCGGGGTCAAGGCTACCGACACAGGGGTTGCTAGGGAGAGGGCTGAGGCAGGGGCGTGAGGCAGGACGGAAACTGGGTTGGTGGGCACGTACCGGAGGTCAGAGCGTGGGTGATGGCGGTGCCCTGGCCCTCCGCGGCGCTCGGCAGGAGCAGCATGCTGGCTGGGGCTGTTCCCGCGGACGCCGCGGCTCACGTCCAGCAGGCAGGGCCCTCTGCGTCCTCACTACCTGCTAGTCTGAGCCTCGCGCCTAGGCTTTACGCCCAGGAACCGGCGCATGGAGGCGACCAGTGAGCACTTCCGGGATGGGGCTTTCGCGGCGCGGCCGCCAATCCCACCCCCGCGGACTCGCGCCAACGCGCGCCGCCGCCTACTTCCTCTGTGACTCCAAACCGGCTGGAGACCAAGGAGCCCGAAGAAACGGTTCCTAGACACATCAGTTCCTGCGTGGAAAAGGATTGTGTTTTTGTTTTTGTTTTTTTCTTCACATGAAGGCAAGACGGAGAAAATAATTTTGAAAAAGACTTTCACTCACCGTGTCACCCAGGCCGGCCTCTAACTCGAAAAAAATCCTGTCTCAATCTCCCAAATGCTGAGGTTTCAGTCAAAAAATACCACCGATCTCTAGGTACTTCATATAAATGAAATCATATAACTATATGTTATTGTATTGTCATATTACTAATAACTAATTATATTATATTATATATTATGTATAATATATATTATATATTATATTATATATTATGTATAATATATATTATATATTATATTATACCATCGTCTCTATGTGAGTGGTGTATTCACTTGTATAATGGTCACAGAATTAATTTTTAAGTCCGAATGATACTATATTTTTGTTGATCCGTTCGTACGTATATGGATACTTGGGCCTATTGCTAATGAAGCTATGACTATGGCTGTACAATTATCTCTTTGAGATCCCACTACCAAATATTGGGCATTAGATATTCAGAAAGGGGATGACTAGCTTGTATAGATTTTATTTCGGTTGTTCTTAGTTTTCCACTACCATTGCAGTATTTTACCCCACCAAGAGTAAAAAGGATCTATTTTTTCCAACATCCCCTCAAATTTCCTTTTTAAAAATAATAGCGATCCATGAGTCGGGCATGGTGGCTCACACCTTTGGTCACAGCACTCCAGGAGGCAGATACCTTCAAGTTGGAAGGCACACGCTGATCTACATCTCAACTTGCTGGACAGCCAGGACCACATAGAGCCTCTGTCTTAAGAAGCAGTCCCTCCCAGAGCCATCCTAAAGAGAATAAGATGCTTTTGATTTGAACGCCCTCTCATGCATCCATTTATTGGCATTGTGCCATCTCCTTTAGAGAAATATCAGTCCAAATTCTTGCCCTACCTTCCCTTTTCTCTGTCTTTTAAACATCCATCCCTCCCTCCCTTCCCATCATAAAAACCAGATTTTCTTGTTAAGATGTTCTTGTTAAGGTTCTTTGTATAACCTGGATACATATTCCCTAACAGAAATGCATTATCTTTAGTCAGTGTGTAGCTCTAGCCACCAATTAACTGTGTCTAAACGGCCAGGCATTTTACAAACGCTGTTATTTAGAGCCTTTCCAATCTTGTCAGATAGAGGATATTAATATTTAGAGACGTAATAAATTACCCGTCTGTATTATTTATTATATAAACTGAATCAAGATGTAAACTCATCAACTGAACCAGGGCTAATCTTGGAAGTTCCTGCTCGGGTACCTAAAAAGACTAGACTTGGGAGGGAGCCGGGTGAACAAATGAACAGGTGTCTCCCGACAAGACAACGCTTCCTCTGGCCAGCAGCGCGTGCAGTGCGAACCGGCGCCCTGGAGCTCAGCTACTTCCGGTGGGGAAGAGAAAAGGAAGACACCAGCGGAAGCGGGGAACGTGCTGTGTAATCACTGAGACGCTGAGGCGCTTGCGGCTTCCAAAATGCCGGATTACCTAGGTGCGGACCAGCGGAAAACCAAAGAGGATGAGAAGGACGACAAGCCTATCCGAGGTGAGAGGACACGGGCTCGCCCTCCCACCCGGGAGGGACGGGCGCCGGCACCGCAGAGGCGCGGGATTCCCGCCGCCTCAGTGCCCTGTCGGCCTTGGACCCGAGCGGTGACCGGTCTGGGCCTCAGCCCTGTCTGCCTCTTATCTGTTCCTTACTCACTTCAAGCTCTGGATTCTTCTCTTGCTGGCTGACTTTTTTTTTTTTTTTTGAAGTCGGATATTTGGCCAGGCGTTGAAGTTCTGTGTCCAGTCTGAGGCCTTGCAGGTCTCAAAAAGTGGCCAGCCTGGCGGGTTTTGAATTCTACCTCTCGGCCCTGTACCCTCCTTCCCAGTTGTAAGCAGCTTGGTGCTATCACGGTGTAGCGACAGTCCTAAAATAGGATGGTTCAAGACATGAGTCAGAAGAAATAAACTTGTTCCTAGATTCTAGCCAGTGCTGATTCCGGCCAATAAATGGATTGCCATTTTACATTTTTCTAGAAAATTTTAATATATATGGAAGTATGTATTAGACACAAGACTCGCGCGTGTCTATCATAATGTACCTTGCAGTATATCAGCATCTTGAATTTAGAGATTTCATGGTAGCAAGTACTGGTCTTTCTGTGTGCTTGTCCTATGTTTGGCTGTGCAACAACATTTAATTATTGATGGAGATTTCGAATGTTCCAGTTCACAAATGACCGTGTTATATAACCTACCACATGGAAGTTACAGGCTAAATTCTAGAAGTTAAGGGTGTCATTTTGCCAAGTTACTCCCCATAGAGACTAGACTTGTTGACATTTTTTTTCACTCGGTGTATGAGATGTGGTCAACATTTGGATGTAATCTCTGTGCTCACACCTTGTTTTGTCTCATCTTCGTACCTTTGTTTTAAACTTTTTTTACCTTTCAACCTCTTCTAACACCCGCCCTTCACTCTTTACACCTCTTCCCCCAAAGAAAGCATTTTTTATCTTCTCTGACTCTGCCCCGTGCCTTAAAGGTGTTTTTACACCATTGAGAGTTTCAGGTACACAGGGCCTATTGGAAAGTTTAGTCAGAAAGTGTATGTCATCTGTTTATACTCATCTAACCCATGGCTTTCTCTGGATGTGATATTTTGTAAAAGTATTATTTTGGAGTTCAAGTATGACTAAAGTGTGTTGGATTTTATATGTATCTTACATGATCTTTACAGAAACACTGTGAAGATAAACTTCTCTCTGTGTTAGATGATGAAATTGATGCTTGGGAAATTAAATGTTTTTCCTAAGGTAACCTGGCATGTATATGACCTGATTTTATTTAAGCTGGTCCCTGAGGTTGCTGTTTTAAGCCCCATGTTCTTTTGGCCCCTGATTTGGTTCTGTGGCTTCGGGACTTTGATACCCTGGGATCACCTGATTTCTGGTGACTGTCATCCCATTCTGATGACTTAGACTCCATTTTCACTTCTAAAGTGGCAAACTTCCCATCTTGCTTTATGATCTCCCTTTTTAAACTGGGGACTGATTGTTTCATGTCTCTTTGTGCTTACAGGCTATCTAAAACCAGTTCAAACTTGTTGATCAATTTACTTCAACCTAAGCTTCCAGTTCACTGGCCCCTGCTGCTGCTGATTGTGACTGTTGACCCCACTTGGCCAGAGGAGTCTCAGTCAAGCCTTTTATCTCTTCTTCAAGCCCTCAGCTTAGCTCCTAGCTGACGACTTTCTCCTTTTCCCCCAAGAGTTCTCTTCTGTGTTACCTTTCATTCAGTTCTGTCTCAGGACTCAGTGCCAGTTTCTGTCAAATCTAACATCATCTCTGTTCCTGGTCTAACCTCTCCTTTCTCCCCTGGGACTTAGTCACTGCTCCAGTTTGTGTTTCTATAGAATTATCTCCTTTTGTTTCTCTAAATATACTAATATCTACTTTGTCTTAAAAGCATACATTTGGGAAAATCTATTCTCTTTTCTCAATCTACATTTTCGTCATTACCACTTCTTCCCTGCTTTCTTTCTTCTTTTTCTCTCCTCCTGCCTCCCAACCTCTCTTTTTCCTTCTCTCTCCCTCTTCCTTTCCCTTCCTTTCTTCCTTTCTTTCTCTTTCCCTTCCTTTACTTCTTTCTCCTTGTCTAAACAGCTGAAAGGATGAATTCAGTATTAGGAGGACCTAAACATAAATCTTGGTGATGGTTCTTACCAGTTGGCCATGTAATAACAAAGAAGTCACCTAAAGTTTTTCTCCAGTGTAGTTTGGAAGCAATCGTATATGTGAAGTATATATCCATTTGTCTCTAATCACTGTAACTCACACAGTGACTTTTGAACAGAGGGCGACTTCTGTTGTCCTGACTGCTCCTTTAGTAGGTAACCTTTCTAAGCTTCTCTAACCAAGCTTTATTGCTTATCTCTGTTTCTCTTTCCTTCATTGTGACCTATAATAATTTCTCTAGTTTCCTTTCTGGTGATTCCCTCCAGTCACATCTGGAATGGCCTCTTCTCTTATGACTCTCGGTTAACCTTTTTCCCCTCTCTGGTTTATAAAGGTTTGCTGTGGAAGGTGGCAGGCAGGGTAGGATCAGCCCTTGGCAGCTGCTTTCCTTGAGGTCACTAGTCGGCTGCTCAGCTCCTCTCAGCTTCCTTTTGATGCATCCCCCACCTTGATGAATTTCAGCTCTACTTGTTCTTAGAGACCTTGGGAAACATTTCATAAAGCCACACATCTCCTGGAGCATGGAGTTTGGTGTGATTAGTGAGGTATCGAGACACCCTGTGATCTTTGTTGAGGCCCGTGGCAGCCAAGACCAGAAGGATTGGGTTACTTGGAACCCAGTTGATCTTTTTGACTTCCCGTTGGCACTGAAACTCTATCTGATTTCTCTGCCTGTATTGTCATATTGGGATGTGCTAGGGATTCTTGAAATTTATAGGATAAGTAAGTCATGGGACTTAGTTAATAGTTGTGACTATGACTTTATTGTGGATACATGCAAAGACAAATAGGACGGCGGTGACTTCCAGAGGAAAACAGAGATAAGAATTGCACAGATGCTCCTGATTGTCTCAACATCAAGATAGGATGGTTTAATAAATTAATTATCAGTTTGGGAAGAGTGTTGGAGACTCAGTGTCAGAGCCCAGTTGTTATTTAAACTGGGGGTTGGATAGTAAAGCAGGTTTTGCCCAGCCCGTACTGAAATTCCAGACTCTGAGAAGAAAATGGCTCTTCGTTTAGAATGATTAAAACTCCCCAAATCCAAGTTTTCAGACAGCAAGCAGGCTTCCAAAGGGTAGCAGGCCAGCTGACTTTTCTTTGTAGGTAGAGATACCAAAGCTTAGGAAAATTGAAATGGATCAAGGTGTCTCTCTCTGTCAACCGGTTTCTCTAGTTACTGTTTCTGTACACTGAGGTTCCCAGGCACAAAGCCTGAGAGTTGTTTGAGTCTGCTCTTCCTTGGCTCCCAGTTTAGTCTGCTGACGTGTGTGCTCTGCAGATTCTTAGTCTTCCTTTTTTTTTTTTTTTTTTTTTTTGTTGTTGTTGTTGTTTTTTTTTGCAGTGTTAGGGATTATCCAGCTGCTTTTCTTTTTTTTTTTTTTTCAGACAGAGTTTTTCTGTGTAGTCTTAACAGTCCTGGTCTATAGACCAGGCTAGCCTCAAACCCACAGAGATCCACCTGCCTGTGCTGAGAATAGTGGTGTGTGAACCACTACTGCCTGGCACTTTCGGCTTGCTGCATGCTAAGCCCAGCTTTGTCTTATGATTTACACCATTGTGAGGGCCTTGTGTGACCTTGGACTGGTCTCATGTACTCCATTTTGTTGCTTAGCCTGTTCTTCCTAAGGTATGGTTTTGTGGTTTTTTTGAGAGTCTTTCCGGGTAGCCTTGGTTGTTCTGGAACTGGCTCTGTAGACCAGGCTGAACGCAGACTCACAAAGATATAGGTGTTGGAATTAAAGGTGTGTGCCACCACAACCAGCTGAAACAGGTTTGAATGTTAAGATGTGCTGTGGTCCTGGCACTGTGTTACCTGTACCCAAATCCCCACTATTATGTCCCTTTACTCCCTAACAAGAACGTTGCTTCACCCAGACTGCTCTGGCTGCTGTTAACTAAGTGTGCCTTTTCTCTACTCACATTTCAGAAAGAGCCCATCCTCTCTATAGAAATCATCTTTCTTCTTTAAAATATGTACAATTAAAAATATTTGTTTATCGGTGTTTTGCTTGCATGTATGTGTGCCTGGCACCTGCAGAGGCCCGACAGCGTTGCGTGCCCTAGAACTAGAGTTGCAAATGGTTATGAAAGACTTGTGTTGTTCTATTCTAGAAGAGCAGCCAGTGCTTTTAACTCTTAAGACATCTTGTCATTCCCCTACAGGTGAATTTTGATGTTCATAGTAAATAAATTCTATAAAGTCTTGCAAATGATGAATTAACAAATACTGAACCACTGCTTATAGAATAATTCTTTCTTAATAGACACACAGTGTATAGATTCTAATGCTACATTCTAGAAACTACTGATCCTGGTGGGTGTTAATTCTTTACAGAAGCGGTTACTTGCCTGAGGCAATCCCTCTCAGAATCCAGAATTGGGATTAGTTTCTATCAGACTTGGCCCAGCTTCTTAGACTACACTATCTCCTACCTGACATCATTCTGTGTGTGAGCTGTGGGACAGGACCACTGTTTCTGTTTATGCTCTGAATGCCCACAGAAGCATGTGACTATTGACTTGGGGAATCACAGCTACATTTTAGTGACGAGACAAATTCACAACGCTCAGTATCATTTAGAGATAGACAAATAATCTATAATACCAGATAATTACTGATAACATTTAGGTAATTACCATCTAGGACTTCTTCATATTTTTAAAAGTTTCTTGTAAAGACAAATTATATGCATGGTCAACATTTTTAACATTAGTACTTGAGTAGCTTTCTCCTGCCTGCTACCCCAAGCCCAGCTGGGGAAGATCTAGATCTGACATGGCTGGTGGCTCTTGGCTCCCCCAAAGCATTGTGAATCCTCCTTCTTTCTACTGCATCTCTTAGCCTGCTGGCAGAAACTAAAAGTCTCGGTTCTTCTGTCCAGCCGTTGGCCCTAGCATCGTTATTGATCAGTCAAGAATCAGTTGGGGAAGTGGACCTTAAGCATTCACATGCAAATTCCCAATCAAAGCATCAGAACCACTCCCTACAAACTGCTGTCATTTTAATGGCTGCTTTATATTTCTGTCTTGTGTTTTTATTTGTGTTTCCCTGTGTAACATTTGCTGTCTTGGAACTCTTCTGTAGACCAGACTGGCCCTTAAACTCAGATTCTCCTGCCTCTGCTTCCCAAGCGCTGGGATTAAAGACCTTTGTCATCACCACCGGCTACTGCTTTGTGTTTCACTGCATAAATACAGTGTGGTTGTTTTAAAAACAGAGATTCATAGTGGGCATGTTTGTTTGTATAGTTTGTGTGTAATTCATTCTCTCTTCCCCAGTCTTACTTGGGTCCTGGAACTCCGACAACATTTTGATTTGAACAGGAAAGGTGACCCAGTTTCCCTCTCTTGTTGAACTTCATGTTAATTTTTGTTTCTGTTTTGTTTTAGCTCTGGATGAAGGGGATATTGCCTTGTTGAAAACTTATGTAAGTCTTTCAAATGACTACAACATGGAGATGTTTTGTATGTTTGAACAAAACTTGTTTTTGTTTTGACTTTCTAAACTGATTAGAAGGGACTATCAAAGTGCTCACACTAATTAAGAGGAGTTATCTGCCCAGAGTTTCTGTCCAGATGACAACAGCGTGGGTATGCAGCAAGCCTAACCTTGCTCCTGATCTTTATACAACCTCTGATAATGAGGGCTAAAATACTGAAAGATATTTAAATGACTGGTGCAAACATTCACTGTCTTAAAGTGATTGGGACAAAATTAGACTGAAATGGGAAATGTAAGTGCACAGAGATAGGCATGGTAGCTCTTGCTTCTCACCCAGCACTCGGGACGGCCTTGAGGGTGAGGCCAGCCAGAACTACTTAGTAAGGTGCAGATCCACCAACTACAGGGTGAGCCCTTCAGAACATGCAGAATCAGTGCTTTAGAAATGTGTCTGAAATGTTTTCCCTCCTCTGCTCTCACTCCCCAGGTTGTGGTATAGTAAGGCTCTTCAGATTGTTACTGTTAAAAGTTGTATGTGACATTAGCAAGCTGCTGGTATTCAGATGTTCTAATTAAGCTAATCTTTATTACTTAGGGCCAGAGCACTTATTCAAGGCAGATCAAACAGGTTGAAGATGACATTCAACAACTTCTCAAGAAAATTAACGAGCTCACTGGTATGTATTTATCCCAACTTTTCTTTACATGAATTGTTGGTTGGGCTAAAAAATGTTTAAATATAACTTTGAAGTAAAATTTGAAGTAAAATTATGACTTACACATTTTTTAAAAGTTCTAAGTCATTTGACCATTTATACTCTTACTACATACTCTTTTATAACTTTAATTTTTATGCAATTAAATAATGTCATTTTTTACACAAGTAATATTTCTGCTGGTCAAAGCCTAGCTCAGTAAACTCTGATACCTCAGAAATTTATATTTGATTTTTAATTTTTTAAAATCCAGTATGAATATTGTCTGGTTCTTGACACTTTCTTGGGATTTTAAATAGTGACATCTTATAGCACAGGAAAAGAAACCAAAGCAAAAGTCAAGTACCTCTTTTGGCCTGATTGCTTTTGGGCAGGGGTTTTGGGTGGGGCTAGAGGGTGATGATTGTGTTTGAAGGCTTTAGGTAGTTCCAGGAGGCAGCTTGACCCTGGTGATGTGCAGAAAGGCAGTGCCAACTCATATGTGTAGTGGCTAGAAGCCAGGGATGCTGCCAAGCATCCTACAAAATGTGCAGGACAGTCCCTGGGACAGGAGCTATTCAATGCAGATGCCAGCAGTGCTGGGGCTCAGAAAGTTAGACCTAGGGTAGTGTCTACGTTTTCCTGAATTGTGTCACCGTTCTCTTTGTAGGTATTAAAGAGTCCGACACTGGGCTGGCACCTCCAGCCCTCTGGGATTTGGCTGCAGACAAACAGACACTTCAGAGTGAACAGCCATTACAGGTTGCCAGGTATGCATGATGCTCTTTGGGGATTTATTTTTATTTCTAAGCATTTTAGAGTTTGGGATTAATACAGTACTTAAAACATTTTGTTGTTTCACATTTCCTAAATAAAGCTTTCTAGAAGCATCTTGAATTAGGATTCTGTATCTTAAGTAGTTACTAAAACTTGAAGTATGATCATATCAAAGTAGAGATGCTCAGAAAGTACAGAGTACAACTGGAAACCTCAGTTCTCTCAGCACAGTGATCCTTACAGTCCTCTCTGTGCATCTCCATCAGTGCGACTGCATGCAAAGGAGGAGGAATCCTGAGTCCTTCCGTTTTTTTACTACATTTATTGTGTGTGAGCACTCCCATCCATGTGTATGCATAGTGTGGGTCTTGGTCAGAAGACAACTAACTTGTGGGAGCCCTCTCCTGTACCATGTAGATTCTAGGGAGTAAGCTCAGAGTACCAGGTTTGGTGGCAAGCCCCTGTAGCCTGCTAAGTCATCTTACCAGCTCCTTTAGTTTTTTTTTTTTTTTTTTTTTTTTTTTTTGTTCTTTGTTTGATTTTTGGTTTTTTAAGACTGGGTTTCTTTGTAGCCCTGGCTGTCCTGGAACTCGTTCTGTAGACCAGGCTGGCCTTGAACTCAGATCTGCCTACCCCTGCCTCCTGAGTGTTGGGATTAAAGGCATGTACTACTGTAGTGGCTAATGTGTTTTGTTTTTGAGTCTACCTTGTAAATATAGCTCTGGTGGCCTAGAACTATGAGTGTAGACTAGGCTGACTTGGATGGTCCTTTAGCTTGTGTCCTAAATGCTGGGATTAAAAATCTGCTATGCCATGTCTCTGCCCAGGCCCAGCTCCATCTCTTTTGGTGGATATGTTCTGTTCTGGTGAGCTTTTTCTTATTGACGCTTGAGTGTGAGGCTATTTGCACACTTGTCACTGATCTTCAGATATGGATGGCTTCCTTAGATCTTTGATGATGATTCATGACGCTTAAAGTTGCTGTTTTATGAGACTAGCACCTTAGCTACCCGAGGGACAGTTTCTATGGATGATTTTTTTTCTATCCCAGGGCTATGATTTGTTCTTTTTTTTGATGTGTTATAGTTTTCATCTGACTGGGGTGTGGTTTAGTAATGGCTCTTGGCTCTGGATGAAAAAACAGTAACTGGCATTTTAATCTATCAGCTCTGGAAGTGAGAACCCCTTTTTCAGTGTTGGTAATTGTTGGTGCTTGCTGTTATTTTTTAAGGTTTTTTGTTTGGTTGGTTTTTGTCAGTCTCTTGTTTGCTTAACTGATAAGTAATTGTGGCTGACTGCTTTTCTTAGATTCCTTGTTGATGTTTTCCATCTGAGCATGGAGTCAGCTCAGATTAAAGACAGGCTCTGGGTAGCAGCAGGCCAGGCAGAAACTTGGTACTTCCTTGAGTTTGGACTTTGAGGAATGCTGAACATATCCTGCCCCTCTAGCTGTCAGGCTTCTGGTTTTCCTGGTTCCACTGTTGTGAAGCTGGTAGGTCTCAGGTTTCCTACACAGTGCAGAGAGGAGGAAGGGCCTGAGTTGAGTTAGTACTAAGATTTATTTGTTCTTACTGGGATTCAGACAGTTGGTAATTTGCCATTTTATTTTTAATGTTCTTAAAAGTTGAATATTAACTCTAATGGGATGCCACAGCATGTGTATAGAGGTCAGAGAAAAATTGGTGGGAATTGATAATTTCTTTTCACCAGATGGATCTTAAAAATCAAAGTCAGATCATTAGGCTTGGCAACAAGAGCCTTTTCCCACTGAACCTCACGAGCCACTGGCTTTTTACCAGAAGAAAAAAGGGGAGGGAAAATTTTTTTTATATTGTTATAATCCTTTAGTGATTTTTTTAGGGTTCCAAAATACTGTTTGTTTTTTGTTTTGTTTTGTTTTCCTGACTAGTTCTGCCAGCATTCCTACTGCTTTAAGTAAGAATAGTGGAGGTCCTTATTTGGCCATTTTGTGTCAGCGTTTCTGTATAATACTTGTTTCTTTTTAAAGATGAGATCTCACTCTATAGCCCAGGCAGTTCTCAAACTTATAGTGATTCCCCTGCCTCTGCCTCCCAGGTGTTAGGATTATAGGTGTGAGAAAACACCCTGTCTACCTTTTAAACTGTAGTTAGCCAGAAGCCAGATGTGCTAGTACATGGTGGTCCAGATGTGCTATTACACGATGGTCCAGATGTGCTAGTACACATTGGTCCAGATGTGCTAGTACATGGTTGGTGGTCCAGATGCTAGTACATGGTTGGTGGTCCAGATGTGTTAGTACATGGTGGTCCAGATGTGCTAGTACACATTGGTCCAGATGTGCTAGTACATGGTTGGTGGTCCAGATGTGCTAGTACATGGTTGGTGGTCCAGATGCTAGTACATGGTTGGTGGTCCAGATGTGTTAGTACACGGTGGTCCAGATGTGCTAGTACACATTGGTCCAGATGTGCTAGTACATGGTTGGTGGTCCAGATGTGCTAGTACACATTGGTCCAGATGTGCTAGTACATGGTTGGTGGTCCAGATGTGCTAGTACACGGTGGTCCATCCACACTGTATTTGTAGCGCTCAGGAGGCTTGCCGTGTGTTTGCTGCCAGCCTCAGCTACAGTTAAGTTCCATGTCTTAAACCATAAGACATGAACACCCTGACCCCCATTGCCTTTCCCATGATTAAAAATACCAAAAACCTGTGTCTGTAGAGCAGCAGGCCAATCAGTTAAAGTAATAATACACTTAGTTCTTCCTTATCACACATGCTATAAACAAAATACTTCTCCATCTGTTCTGTCAACATGCCCACTCTGGAGATTGTTATGTATTTCGGTTTTTTGTTGTTGTTGTTTTACATATTACATAAGTTATTTGTTGCTATGGTTTATGTAATAGCTGCCCAATATGAATTATATATTCAATTTTCTATTTTCTTTAGTAGATATTTGGACACCCATGGTGTTATATATTATCCTTTACAGATCTCTCAGAGAGTGAATGTTTTCAGACTAAAAATAACAACAAAAATGGATTTAAAATGTGCACTCAGGGGGGAAAATGAAAACACGTAATTACTGAATTTGATATAAGACACATGGCTATATTCTTACAGGGAAAAAGAAAAGGAAAGCCACCCAAGACAAAAAGGTGTCTGATAATGAGGGCTGGAGAGATGGCTCAGTGGTTAAGAATACTAACTGACTTCCAGAGGTCCTGGGTTCAATTCCTAGCAACCACATGGTGGCTCACAACCATCTGTCATGGGATCTGATGTCCTCTTCTGGTGTTTCTGAAGACATCTACAGTGTACTCGTATAGATAAAATAAATAAATAAATCTTTAAAAAGAAAAAAAAAAGGTGTCTGATAAAGGACAAAAGAGGAAACTCAAACTTGAACCACTAATGACAGTTGTGGATTTGGTTTTTCTGGGGAAGGGTTTTGTCTGAAATTTTTATGGCCTAACTAAGACTGAATGGCCCCTGGGGGCTGGGCAGAAGGATCTTGAGCAGAGTCTGCACTTGCTGTGTATTGCACTGCCTGCCCTGGGAAGAGTCCACTAACATGGACTCACTATTAGTGGTTTGGGTTCCTTATTCTCATGAAGCCTTTTGCTATGGTAGGTGTACAAAGATAATCAATGCTGATTCGGAGGACCCAAAATACATCATCAACGTGAAGCAGTTTGCTAAGTTCGTGGTGGATCTCAGTGATCAGGTGGCACCGACTGACATTGAGGAAGGGATGAGAGTTGGGTAAGTTGGCTCTGTGTCTTCATTTTGAATGAGAAAACAGAATGCCATGGGGTACGGAGGGCCTGTGTGTGCAACCGGTTCTTTCCTTGTCTGTGAGCTCCCTGGCCTCACACCAGCGTAGCCTTCCCACTCCCACCATTTCGTCCTGTACATGGCTTGATATGTCCCAATGAAAGATGCTCGGCTAAGGTGGAGGCGGTACTGCTTAAGAACAGTTAATGAGGACTTAATGTCTGCAGAACACCTAATAAGTCACTCTGCATAACTTTCTCTTTGTAACTTCTGGGACTGTATCTCTTTTGCTTACTTATAATTTGGTTTTAAAGATAAATACTGGCTAGAAAAAGTTCTCTGAAAACTTAAAGAGCATCTATTTGTTTTATTTTTACTTCCTTAGTGTGGACAGAAATAAATACCAAATTCACATTCCACTACCTCCTAAAATCGACCCAACAGTTACCATGATGCAGGTAAGAAATTTGGGGAAGGGACTGGCATGACTTTAATATAATTGCAGGCCAGGCGTAATGGCTCAAATCCGTAATACCAGCATTTGGGAGGCTTAGGCAGAAGAATTGCCACAAATTAAAGGCAGCCCGGGCTACAAAGTGAAAGCCTGTTTAATTAAAAAAAAAAAAAAAAAGACAAAACCCCCAAACAAAGGGGAAAAAACCTATTCTATTCAAAAGTTGCCAAAAAAAAATTAAAGATATTTGGGGAGTTTTTAATCAGTATTTGTCACTTAGAAATGTCTAATACGTAGCATAAGAGATAGTTCTAGGATGCTGGAATTAATCTCTTAACCTATAATAAACAGTTCTAACTCCCTTTTTATGAATATTCTTGTTACAGACTGGTTTTTATAGTATTAAGTCTCCTGTGGAGGATCTGGTCTACTACTCAAAAGCCTATGTGTGTGTTATATAATCTTTATCTCTTAGGTGGAGGAAAAACCTGACGTCACATACAGTGATGTTGGTGGCTGTAAGGAACAGATTGAGAAATTGCGAGAAGTAGTTGAAACCCCTCTACTCCATGTAAGTAGCTGAGTGTCTCATATCAGCTCCTTCGTGTAAAGACCTAACAACCTTCTGTGTAGTGGTTCTCCATAGCTTTGAATGTTCTTTTTCTTTAATGGTACAGTGGAGATGGGAAAAGATGGTTAAATTTTAGAAGAGAGCAAACAAAAAGAATTGGGTGGCCAGGTTTGTTATCATTATCAGACAGATCTGCTACTTATATTGATAAAGGAAATTAGGAGTGGTGGGTAGTAGTATGTAAACATGCTACTGTTATAGAAGAAGCAGTTGTCCCAGTGACATGGAGAGAGAAGAGTTACGCTTTAGAGGGTAGGAACATACCATGCCAGAACATTGATCTTTTAGGCACTGTAATTCTTGAAAGTGAAATATGTTGTTAAGGCTGGATAATTAAAACATCTTTAAAAGGCATTTAGGTACATTGATATGATTTTAGTGTAGATATTATGTCTTAGATCAAAAATACAAATTATAGATCTAAATTGTTTCTGTATATCTTACTTTTATCTTTATTGTACAAAAGTGGTTAAGAGTGAAATTTGTCTTTTTCACAGCCAGAGAGGTTTGTTAACCTTGGAATTGAGCCTCCGAAGGGTGTGCTACTGTTCGGACCACCAGGCACAGGCAAGACACTCTGTGCTAGGGCGGTAGCAAATCGAACTGATGCTTGCTTCATTCGAGTTATTGGCTCTGAGCTCGTACAGAAATATGTCGGTGAGGTAAAGTGAATTTGTCAAAATCAAAGCATTTATTGTTCTGTGAGAGATGATATTTGCATAAAATTAAACAATTCCAGGGAGGGGCAGTGAGCGGGATGTAAAGTGAATAAGTAAAAAAAATTAAATTGAAAATAATAATTCTAAGTAGGCTGCCTTTGAAGTTTTTGAGCATCGTGTTTTCTCCCCAAAAGGATGGAATTTAGTATAGCTTTGATGATTAGGTAAAAACTCCAGAAGTGCTGGATAACTGAAACTTTATCTCAGGGACAGCATTGTGTGGTTTAATAAGGACGAAGACATGGCCTGTCTGAATGTGTGGGCATGGGTGTCTATCCAGACACACTGGCTAACTGTGTATATGTGTATTTAGGTTAAAGTCTAGAGCTGGACATATTATGTCTAAAACATACTGTTTAATATCCTTATGGAGTATCAGAAGGGCTACATGACATTTTAGTATGTATTTTAATTTAATATTTTGATAGAAACTTAATCAAATTCAGTGTTCTAGTAATTCCAAGTGACAGATCAAATAGTTCTTCTGTTTCAAGTTTTGTTGCTCTCACTTATGGAGATGTTAACTTGACACCTTGTTGAACCTTAGTGCTGTTTAGTAGATACAGAGTCCAGAATCATTAAAGTTATATAGTACTGTGTTGAAGCTAGCATTATTAATTTGGTAATACAGGTAGCAAACCAGGGGTTTGGTTTGTTTTGAGACAGGGTTTCTTTGTGTGTCCCTGCCTGTCCTAGAACTCTGTAACAAGCCAGCCATGAACTCAGAGATCCACCTGCCTCTGGCTCTAGAGTGCTGGAATTAAAGGTGTGCCACTACTGCCTGCTGCTGAGTTCAGTATTTTGAAAAAAGTTTGGGTGATAATGGTTGATAATGCTGTTAGAAAAAGTGTTTGCAAGTGTGCAGTATAATTTGTTTATTATATTTTAAAATGTTTTGAAACCAACTCTGTAATAATCAAATTTTCTTATTAGGGGGCTCGGATGGTTCGTGAGCTTTTTGAAATGGCCAGGACAAAAAAAGCCTGCCTTATTTTCTTTGATGAAATTGATGCCATTGGAGGTATGAATGATATTTTATTAATTTAGTTACTTTTTAGTGTGTGTGGATAAAGGACAACCTATGGGGGTCAGTTGTCTCCTACCGTTGGGTACCAGGGGTCAAATTCAGGTTATCAGGCTTGGTGGCAGGCACCTTTGCCCTGAGCCATCTCCTCTTCCCTGAATGGGAGGACTGGCCTTGACCACAGAGGTCGCACTGAAAGATGTGTGCTGATTCTGCCATCTCTGCTGCTTTGGTAGTGCTTGATGTTTCTCAGCACGGGCATCGTTTGTTTTTCTGTAGCCTCATAGATGTACTTGTTCTTTTTAGTCCCAAAACTTTCTTTCAGCATGCTCTGGGGAACCGAGTCAGTCATGAATTCTCTAACGTTCTCATCCTGGAAATGTTCTTTCCTTTTAGTTGTTCATCATCAATAGTAGACTCTCAGTGCTGTCAGAGAGGTGAGCTGCATTCACAGCAATGTCGGGCATGTCCCGCTCTAGGGCCACAGAGACGCTGCAAAGCAGGCCCAGTTATGGTCTTTGGGAATAGAAAATGAAATGTGGAAAAGTGACTGGGGCAAGGGATGATGAGAGCAAGAAAAGCCAAGCTGGCAGGCTTGACATTGGGATTTCCTAAGGAGGAATGCGTGTTGAGGAGATACGGGAGGTGGAAAATAAGAACAGGGTGAAGCTTACAGTTTAGATCTACTGTCTCTTCCAATACTCATAGGGTGAGGAGGAACGTTAAAGATCTGAATCCGATGTAGACGGGGTATAGGCAGAGAGAACTGGATTCAGAGTCTCGAAGTGCCTGCCTTAGTCTTGGGAGCTCCTGGGTGGTGGCTGTTCTTCTCTTTCAGATGTTAGGTTACAGGTGCAGTTTCAGTCTATGTGCAGTGCTTCAACAGATGTAATCTCAGATGCCCCAACTAGCTGCATTCCTCAGGTTCCTCAGTGCAAATGTCCCCTTCTTGTCCCCAGTACCCCAAGCCCTGCTTAGAGTCTGTGTCAGCTCCTCACTCCCCTGTAGAGCAGGATTTCAGCTTGTTGAGTGCTACAGATCTGATTCAAAGTTGAGTTTCTGCAAGCTTAGCAGCATTCTTTGGACTAGATTTCAGCATACAGTCTCTTGTGACACTTGCTGAGTTTCCCAAAATCGGGCCCCTTGGCTACCACGCCACCAACATAATGTATGTCTTTTCCAAATAGTGTCTTGCTTTGTAAGTTGAACACCCAGTGCCAAGGAAGAGCTTTTCTTCTTGCCTCTTGCTAATGCTGTTGCTGCTCTGAGTATGGCCTTTTTTTCTAGCTGTTTAGAATGTCTGATAGTCTTTATTTTTATTTTAAATTATGTGTGTAGGCAGGTATGTGCATGTGTGAGTGCAGTGTCTCCAGAGGCCAGAAGACAGCATCCTATCCCCCTGGAGTTGGAGTTACAGGCACTTGTGACTGGCACATAGTAAGAAATTGGAGGGCAGGCAGGGTGTCTTCTCTAGGAGCAGTATGTGCTCTTAACCCTAGAGCCATGTCTCCAACCCTGGAGCGTTTGTCAGATGCCTCGGAACTAGAGCAGACAGTATGAGCCTCCTGTAAGGTTTGGGAATGGAATTGGGGTCTCTGCAAGAACAGCGAACTGTCTTAACGGCTGAACCATCATCTCCATTCTCCTAATAGTCTTTGGATAGCTGTTTTCTAGCTTTCCCCAGATGATTACCCGGAGAGGTTAACAGCTGCCATTTAAAACTCTCCCGGCAGCGGCAGAAGTGTTCTTGATTAATCTGCAAAACAAATTTCACTAAGGGGTAACTTTACTGATACTTATGTAAACTTAAGGTAAATTTCCTTAAGGGGTAACTTTACTGATACTTATGTAAACTTATGGTAAATTCTTTCTTTTTTTCTTTTTTGGTTTTTCAAGACAGGGTTTCTCTGTGTAGCCTTGGCTGTCCTGGAACTCACTCTGGACACCAGGCTGGCCTCAAACTCAGAGATCTACCTGCCTCTGTCTCCCAAGGGCTGGGATTAAAGGCGTGTGCCACCACTGCCCAGCTTATGGTGAATTCTTTCTAAAGCAAAAATTTGTCAAGGTCCAAACCAGGCAAAATCCCAGCCTGAGAGGGAAAGTGGACAGAGTGTCGTCCCTTCTCAAGAAGCTGTTTCATTGATGCCTTCTGGGAAAGGAGAAAAGTCAGTGTTCTGCAGTGGGTGTCACTGCCTCTGTTAAACCACGCTCCAGGGCAGGCCTCAAACTTTGTATGCTTTTCTTTTCCATTTGTTTTGCTTTGAAATATTTTCTTTATAATTAGTTTTATAACTTCAAAGTAGCGCGTGCACTTTGCCATAAGGGAAGGCTGTGAGCCAAGGTATGTCGTTTTCAGTGGGCCTGAGAAGCTTCTCTGTTGTCCTCTCAGGGGCTCGGTTTGACGATGGCGCTGGGGGTGACAATGAAGTGCAGAGAACTATGTTGGAGCTCATTAATCAGCTGGATGGCTTTGATCCTCGGGGCAACATCAAAGTGCTCATGGCCACTAACCGACCTGATACTCTGGACCCAGCGCTGATGAGGCCAGGGAGACTGGACAGAAAGATTGAGTTCAGCTTACCTGACTTAGAGGTTAAAAAAAACTTTATTTTTAGAAAAAAAAATTCTTGACATTTTGTCTTATTATAAATTTTCATCTTAATATATGTGAATTTCTTAATTTTTAGGGTCGAACACACATCTTTAAGATTCATGCTCGCTCAATGAGTGTGGAAAGAGACATTCGATTTGAGCTGTTAGCCCGCCTTTGTCCAAACAGTACTGGTGAGTAGCCGGCAGTCCTGTTGGTTTCCTGTGGGTCTTCAGGGCTGCTGTACTTAACAGTCTTGCTTTCTCTTTGTTGGGCAGGAGCGGAGATTAGAAGTGTCTGCACAGAAGCTGGTATGTTTGCAATCCGAGCACGGAGGAAGATTGCTACAGAGAAGGACTTCTTAGAAGCTGTGAATAAGGTCATCAAGTCTTACGCCAAGTTCAGCGCTACTCCCCGCTACATGACATACAACTGAGCCCCAGAGCCTTTGGGGGAAAGAACTCCCTGCGCTTTCGGGACTTGTTGCCACCTCACAAAAATAAAAGATTTAAAAACTGTGTCGGTGCTTCCAGATCACTGTTCCCTGCCGTGAGTATCAGTCCACACAGCGTTCCTGGGTGCTGCCAGTGAAGGACTGATGCATACGCACTCTTCGCTCACTCATTTCATTGTAGATGCTCAGGAGGTGCAAAAGTCCACATGTGTTAGGCTCCGTTACTTGTTCTCCTGACCCCCTGTTACCATCACAGTCCTTCATAGGGGTGCATGGCACATGCATCATGATGGGGCTTACCCATAGTTGGGGGTTTTGAAGTAAGGCTTTGGCCAAACTGGGTTTTGTTTTGTTTGTAGTACTGCTTCCTGAGTTTTTGAATGCTAGGCAAACACCCTACCCCTGAACAATATACCCCTAGCATGGGCTGAATATTTTTAATGTTGAAGAAGCATTTAATACATTGTCCCCGTTTGACCAGTTCCAAATCAGTCAGGAATTGGTGATTTTAATGAACAATGAAACAGCAGCAGGTAAAGAAGGTAAAAAATTATTTATTTTGAGACAGAGTCGCTAGGGACCCTGGCTGACTTGGAACTCACTATGTAGAAAAGGCTGGTCTTGAACTCAGATCTGGCTGCCTTTGTTTCTGCCTCCCAAGTGCTGAGATTAAAGGTGTGTGTCTACAAGCCAGACACTTGTGTTGCGTGTAATTTTAAAAAACTCACTTCCACCTTTTCCCAGGACCGTGCAAAATATGTTTCCACCTTTGTCCAGTGCTCTGGTTCCTGCTGGCTTAGCTCTGAGAACGGCTACTGCAAACCCCTCTTTCAGCTGTCAGGTAGCGGGAGCTGCGGCCCTAGAGCCTGTGCTCTGGCTGCTTCTGGATTCCCTTTTTGTTCCTCCTGGCCACCTCCACCAACGCCCAGCTACCGCCTTTCCGGGATGGCTGCAATCATGCTCCCTGCCACTCCTGCCATAGCAACCAGCTCCTCGTCTTTTCTTCTGTTCCTCCCGGCTAGCTTCACCAATTGTGGGCGCAGAATCTGCTGCCCTAACTCATCCGTTAGCCTATATTAGCTATCTGCTGGTGGCAGTGGCCGCTGGTTCTAGCTATCCAAAGACCTTTCATGGTTGCTGGGTGTTCCTTGTTTCAAAGCCAAACTGATAGGGCCTTTTCCCTGTGTCTCCTCTCTTTCTTCTCCATCACCTCTCTTCTGGGACCCTGAAGTCCCACCTTTACCCTTCACCCAACAATTAGTTCGTCTTCTTTATCGACCAAATCAAGAAGCAATTAGGGAACCAGACTTTATTATCAGTACCTCCCCCTACATACTTGAGTTATTTTTAAAACAAAGGTGTGTTTGAGTCCACAAGTCTCTTTAAAATTATTTCTCATATAACTACTACCAAACCATTTGTGCGGGTGGGTAGGTGAACCTTCAGCTGTGTACTCTCTTTCGACTTTAATAAGATGTAGTTCTCACAGTGAGGCCCATGGATTTCCCAAATACCTCCATGCCTGGCTTTTAAAAACATGGATTCTTATGGACCAGACTGGGGTCATAGTGTTTACACAGCAAATATCTTATGGGATGAGCTGTCTCTGCAGCCCTCAAATCTTACCCTCAATATTGATGCAAAAGCACAATAAACAGTATTTTTATTGAAGTATAATATTCACAAGTAAATTGCTAAATACCAAGGGACTGTACATTTTTAAGTCAAGAAAAAGGACGCCAGAGAAGAGTTGCCGTGTTACACCGAAAATTTAAGCTTGGAGTTTTCAAGTAGAAAGCCTTTTATTTGTAAAATACAGTGTGATTTTTTTTTTTTATTAGAAAAAAAAAATATTTTTTCTAACCCTGCTCTAGTCTTGCTTGAGGTATGAAACAGAACAAACCATTTTGAAGTTACACTCACTGGGAGTAAATTCAGGTCAGCGGCTATAGAAGGTGTTCAAACTTGATTCTGTCCAAGTCAGTATTCAGCTGTGGTACAGGGCTAACTTCTGACAGTTCTGCGGGTGGGTTGGAGGGGTTTCTTTTAGTTGGCTATATGTTTGGAGAATTAGATAGTATATTATCAGATCTCAAACTTTTATCTCAAAACATTGTCAAGAATATACAGAGTTGTCTCAATCTACAGAATTCTATAAAGGCATTCCTGAAACACTTCAAAGGCAGCGCTCTGCACTTGGGAGAATATAGCCTCAAGAGAGTTGTTTGGTTTTAGAACTTGGATATACTCTTTAATGGGGTAGGCAGTCGTTACGGGCTTTCCCACCTATCACAGACCCTTCTTTCTTAGGTCCCCATATAAGGGCACCCCTACCACCACCACCATCGAATGAAAAACACAACTTCTGTCTTTCCAGGAAAGATTCTCTGGTTGGTACCCTTTCTGCACACAAGAAGCCAGGCTCATTTCCTCAGAATTCTTACTTGCTAGCAAGTGCTTCCTACGCAGGATGAGGTTATGTGGAATAGACAGTTTAGACACTGAAGGCTACAATATGAGCAGCTCCCAGGCCTTGGACAGGGGTCATACTGCTAACTGTTTCCTGGATTTCACTCCAGAGGACACTGACCGTTAGGATCCCACTGTCAACTGCTAATTGGATGACATAGGTTTGTGAAGTATGATATATAGGATTTGAGAGCAAGGGTTTTTTTTTATGAGACCTTCCTGAAAACAACTTTCCTGTATTGCCATGAAACAAGGCTGGCTTTAGTCTTAAGTCCTAGATCTGCTGTCCATAATGCCCATTGACTTCTCAGTTTTAAACTGTGTGTGCGCACGCATGCTAAGCACATGTGGAGACATGCGGACCCATGGGAAGTTGGTACTTTCACCATGTTGGTCCTGGGGATTGGACTAAAGTCATCAGGTTTGGCTTAGACCTACCCACTGAGCCATTCGCCAGCCTTATAATATGAGTGATTTGAGTGAGGATGGGAAAGCATAGTAAGGTATGCAATAGTGGGTTTGATGTTCACAGAGAATAGGCAAGCTTATACACCGACTTTTTGCAAGAGAAGGAAAAGTTAAAAATTTTAAAAAGTCAAGAAAATGTCCATGTGAAATAATTTTGAGTATTTGGATATATTTACATGTAGAGTATTAAACATTTAACATTTTCAGATGCATAATAAAACAAAGCTATATTTTTCACCCCTGTGAAATGTGTTTTTTATGTACATGATAGGATTCTACTTTAAAAAAATGTTTAAAATGGAAGAATCTGAACAAAATATAAGCAGGTAAAATGTAGAATAAATGTCCTTTGGTGAACATGTTTATTGGCCAATAGGACTCAAAACTGATGCTAAGGAATACACAGTTCAGTGTTTTATAATATTGTTTAAAGCTGTAAATTCTACTTAAATGCCCAAAATGAAGTAGGTCTTTTTCCAAGGGCTTCTACTATAAATTTAAGTCTAGAGCCATGTGCACTTTCAGAAAGCAGTCTGTCAGAATCTGGTCTTGTACATGACACTTGAGAAGAAATGTCTGGGTGTGTAAATCTGTTTCATGCAGGCCAGGGTAAGAAGGAAATGGTCTACTTTGAACTGTCAGTGAAGTTAATAAGAAGCTGACCATAGCACACTAATATAATTCTACTGGGATCTGGCAGTATCTTCATGAAAACTGACGTAAAGTGACAGAACACATGGCAAACAGCAACAAAGTCACATGACAAATTCTTAATCTCGGCCCAGGCCTCTAACTCAAGCACTAAGTTAAGCAGAAGGGCCAGGAGTTTAAGATCATCCTCAGCTAGCTACACAGTGAGTTCTAGAGAACCTTCAAAAACAAAACACACACACACACATACACACATACACAACAAACAAAACCTCAGCAACGCCTAAGCAGAAAGAGCTTCAGACAGGTTGGCCTATGCTTTGATTTATCATAAATAAATTGATATTAGAAACAAGTTTAAGGTCTGAGCAGTGGTGGTGCATGCCTTTAGTCCCAGCACTTGAGAAACACCAGCAGACAGATCTCTGTTAGTTCCAGGCCAGACTGGTTTACAGAGTGAGTTCCAGACCAGCCAGGGCCACACAGAAAAACCCTGTCTCACCAAAAGGCCCAAATGAAGGTAGCTTAAAGCCCCCCCATAACCTTTACACACATTAACTATAAAAAGTGTGAAAGCAGTTTTCGACTAACAGGCTATTTGATGAACCACAGGCTTCTGAGGAAGACAGCCAACTATATCTAGGAGGCTAGCTTCCTAAGACTGATTTTTAAGGCTATTTCACTATCAACAACAAAAGAAAAACAGCTAGTGAAGCTCACTGGCCAGAGTTGTGACACTTTGAGCATCAAAAAGAACAGAATATTATAAAGCACATTAAAACTATAAAAAAAATCCCCAAGTCTACTTTGAAGATGATAATTTAACAGACATGGGACATTCAGCCTGCCTTGCTAGTAAGATCTATGTTTAAGAATGACCAAATAGTTCAAGTTGAGGAGGGAAGGCTATATAGTTTCATAAACTGATCTGCTAATAAATACAAGAGAAATGAGAGAGCTGGAAAGAAATGGACAAACTTTAATAAAATAGTTCACTTGGGCAAGAACCGTCACCCAGTGTTATAATTTCTGGCTCAATGGCTAATGAGAAGTGACATTCATCTAATGCCAAAAGAACATCATACGGATAAGAATATGTAATATAAAAAGCAGCCAAACGGTTACCATGCTGATCCAGTAGTTCATCTGAATACTTTAAAAGGTAGGCAAGCTAGGTGGTCTGTGTTTTTCTGAGTAGCACAATGTGAAGTGTATGTTTTATCTAGGGTTCAGACTAGCATAAAATACTTAGCTCATATCCATGTGTCTTGAGTAATGACCTCTGAATGGCAGGTTACATGAGAAATAGCCAAGCAAGCCCAGTAGCACTGGAGAAGGAACTAGAGACATTCACAAGATGGGATTCTTCAATACAATTCTCTTAGTCATTTACGTGTTTCAGAGACAAAAACTGTATAGATTGAACTAGACAAGGCACATGACCAATTGCAACGTAAAGTCATAGGATTAATACGAGTTTAGACAAACCTAACTGCAAAGTTGAGGACAACGGGAAACCTGAATACTGTATGGGGAAATACTCTAGAATAAGAAAGTGGAGGTTGTCAACTAAAACGATTGACTATAAAACACTATACAGACCTGTGCTTACTTTTGTTAGAAAATATATATATATACACAGGAAAAGACCGGGAGGGTCCTCGTAAAGATGTCCCTGGTGGTCGTTTCTGACTGGAGAGGATGTCTTGCTTTCTTATTCTCCTTCGTCTATTTATTTCTCAACATCCATAATGTATCTACATCAATTCCGTAATAATAAACATAAATTATTTAAAAGTCAACATGTCTAGCGCATTATAGATTTCCTCTTCTGTTAGGAAATTGATGACAGTCTGTTCTCAAGTGCAAGATTCAGAGCCACAGCCACCTGGCACCAGCATGCTATAAGTTAATTACTTAAAGTTCTAAGAGGTTAAGCACCCATCCTACAAAGAAAACCCTTAGCTGATTGAGGCAGAGAAGGTGGCTGACAGGAAGGTGCAGGGAGCAGTCTGAGAGATGGCAGGGAGCTGGAGTCTCTGGACAACCTGAAGGAGCTGCAGAAAATCTGGGGAAACTAAGACTGTTTCTTTCAGTAATGGAGGGGAAGTTCCAGTCACAGCGCGCTGCAAAACGACCCTTGGAAGAAGCTGCAGCCCTCCCAACAAAGATCTCCAAGCCTGCATCGGCCATAGGTGGTCAGACAAGGAGCGCATCTGCCATCTCCACCAAAACGTTCAGCAGCAGCAGCTTGCAATGGAGACGAAGACAGAGAACCAGAGAGTCTCCAGAAGCAAAGATGAAAATGGAGACTGTCGGGAGGGAAGCCAACATCGATCCGCCAGACCAAAACCCATTAATAAAGGAAAGCGTGGCTTCTCAGGAACCAGAATCAGTGGGGGCGACACAGAAAATCTCATCTTGGGTGTGGACTAAAGCAAGACAATTAGAACTATTTTGAGATCAGGATGTGGGTGGGTGCAGTTAGAAGAAACAGTTTTGGGGTTTTTTGTTTTATTTTGTTTTTTTGTAAAAAATGGTGTTGAGATTAACTTTAGCAAAGGTTCTTTTTTTTCTTTCTTTCTCTCTCTCTTTTTTAGCCTTGAGTAAGAATTTGAAATTCGAGGCAATTTATGTTTTATATACAGATTTCAAGGCATTTGCTAATTTTTGTAGTTTTTTGTGATGTTTCCAAAGGTTTCAGATAATAAAGAAGTCAGGAGTGAGAAAAAAAAAATAACACAAAACAGAGATAACATTAAGGTGTGATGGAAATGTTACCGCACAAGCGCAAGAGGCCGGTTAATCTTTGCAGTATCCAGTTTAAACAACGCAAGTCTGAGATCCATCTTGCTGTGCCTCATTCCACTTCCCCTCCAATGGAGCCGTAAGTACTAGCATTTCCCTTAGGGGTGGAAGGAAAGCCTATGACCTGGTATTTAAAGTGTGTAAGTTCACAATGCAGGAGACGTGCACAACCCTTGCAGGTCCCTCATGCTTCAGGTGTGGTGGGTGTGGCATTGGGTTCCATATCCTCCTGGGGAGGTGGGACTGTGGCTTCCTGCTCAGCCATTGCCTCTCGAACTTGGCTGCCCAAGACTGCATCGTGGATACTGTGGAACAGAAGATCTTTTAAGGCAGGATTTTCAAAAAAACGGTTGCTGGTGAGGTCATTCACAACTTGCGCTGCACAAAGAAAAGAAAATTATTTTACATTCCAAGTTTTGGTCTTAAATAGTGAAAAAAAGCACAATTCATTCACGGCTTGAAAATTTATTTGTTAATTTAGAGACAGGTTCTTAGGTAACCCAGGCTGACCTTGAACTGTTGTACATGCCTCCGCCTTTCCCCTTGTGCTGGGTTTTATGCCTGGCATCACATTTTACACACAGACACACATACACACACATGCACACACACACACATACACACACATGCACACACATGCACACACACATATACACATGCATACACATGCACATACACTTGTACACACACACACACACACATATACAAGGTGTTTTTATGAATCTCTGCTAGCCTGGAATGCATACAGAGATCTGCCTGCCTCTGCCTCCAGAGTTCTGGGATCAAAGGTGTGGGCCACTGCACCCCGCACATAACAAAGTTTTAGTATTAAATGTCATATAAGTTGTACTCGAGTCTCAGTCTCCATCCTGTCATAGTTCTAGTTTCAGAAAATGACTTTTATTTCTTTCTAGTATGTTCCCCCATGATATTTCAATGGAACTTTAAACATAGGCTATTGTGATGACAAAAGGGGGCACTTTTAACCCCAGCACAGAGGCAGAGGCAGGTGGATCTCTGTGAGTTCAAGGCAAGCCTGGTCTACAGAGTGAGTTCCAGGACAGCCAAGACTACACAGAGAAAGAATTTCTTTAAAATAAATAAATAAATAATATATAATAAATATATAATATATAATAAACAAAGAAACAAAAACAAATATCTGGCCAAGCACTGTGGCTTGCTTATAATCTTGTCTTTGAAAGGCTGAGGCAAAGAGGATTGCAAGTTTGAGGAGCAAAGCCTGCTTAAAAAAGAAAACAATTTCTTATTTTCCTTCTTTTGTTGCCCAGAATATAACACACACAGTTTCTTTATAATTCTGAACTGTGTTTACTTTAATTTTCATTTTGGATGTTTTTGAATCCTGGTCCTTATGCATGCCTAGCAAACACTACCAACTGAGCTATATTCCCAGACCACTTATCTATCTATCTATCTATCTATCAATCAATCAATTAATTATCATCACATGATAGTCTATTATACAGCTAGACTCTCATTCATCCATGGGGCTCACCCCTTCCCTTTTTTTTTAGACAGACTCTTTGTACCCCTGGTTGGTTGAGAACTTGCTCTGTAGACTATACCAGCCTCTAACTCACTAAGATCCACCTGCCTCTGCCTCTGCGGAGGTCAAAGGCACGGGCCATCCTGCCGCCCCCTGTAGGATTCCTTTTCTTTTGAATCTTAAGACTTCTCTAGCCTTTTAGTTTTTATAGATAATGGCGTGATGCACAAGACGACTTGGCCTGCAGTTCGTGGCGGGTTTGATGAATGAAGAGGCTGTAACTTAAAAACTACTGTTGGTTTGCCCTCCACAGGGGCTGCTCCATTTTCCGGTCAGTACTCCGTGAGAACCCACTCCACCACGTGCCTTTGAAATGCGCTATGGGCATTTTTGTCTTCACCCACTTAACAGATGACTAATCATGTCTTTATGTAGATTCTGTTTTTAAGCACCATCTTAACCAAAATATAATTTAAAAAAATAGCAGGAAAGTTATCTCTGCTATTCCCACTGGACAGAAATCCTAACAAGCCGAACGGTGGTATGACCTGTGAGTTGCAGCTACTAAAACAAACACTGATCAGCCCCAGCCCTCCAACTCCAGCTCAGAAGACGTCTCAGAAAACTGGCCAATTTCAAAACGGGCTGTTCAGTGATTTTTTTTTTTTTTTTTATTCTTCAAAAGGTTTAAATTATAGAAAAAATTACAAGTGCAGTCAATTCTATATGGGAAAAAAAGCTAGATTATTAAAACTGTCCCCATCCAGGGCTGGAGAGGTGGCTCATAAGTTAGGAGCACTCCTTGTTTTTGCAGAGGACCCAGGTTTGGACCCCAGCACAACACAGTGGTTCACAATGATTCATAATTCTATTCCAGAGGTTCTGATACCCTTCTCTGACCTCTGCAGGCACCAGGCATACATATAACATATGTACATACTCAGAGGCAAAACCCTACTACACATAAAATAAATCTAAAATAAAAATGAAAATAGCCTCTCCCATCCTGAGGTATACTCACGGCTGCATCCTGCTAAATATACATAAATTCCAACATCTCCATATTCTTTCACAATCTGTAATAATATGGAAACAAAGTTTAATACATATGAGACACTCAAATTCATTTAGTCCTGCTTCTGAGTTTTAACAATTATGCCCTGTCAAGCTAATAAGCTAAGAGTAATTTGTTCTTATCTGGTTTCTGTACTGACAGTGAGAACTCAGAGTATCAACACATTATTAAATTTGATTTTGGTGTAATGAAGATATTATGATAATGGTTTTAAAATAAGTATTATAGAAGCAGATACTAGGTCATGCTCAGACAATGTGACATCTAGAACGTACTTCACAATAAGAAGTAGAGTTGGGAATCCAGGAAGTCAGGCTGGCCATTAACTGTTGACTGTTGAAGCTGAGGGAGGTTGTTACATGGAGACCATTATACTACCCTCTATTTTAAAAAGCTCATAACCCAAAGTTTCAGAAACAACCATAAAGTAAGAATCGACAACGGCCTGTGGTTGCTGTCCCTGAGGTGTCTGATGGTGACACAGGGGGCACTTACCCCAGCCAGAGTCTTCACTCCAACAGAATCCACAAAATTGACCTGTGTAAAGTCGAGAATGACAGTGTGGACATTTTCCCCCTGGGGCAAAAATCTCTGCAGCTCTTCAGGAAATGTTGTTTTGATGACTATTGGGGGAAACTTGACTTCATCCTCCTCTTCTTCGGGCTTCGTAGCATTTTCTCCATCTACTTCTGCATCCTATGACCAAAACGAGACCATGAATTTTCTTTCTGGTTTTAAAACTAACTTTGGTTAGTCTGCATGTGTATGTCATGTGCATGCAGTACCCATGGCGGCCAGAAGAGGCCGGAAGAGAGCATCAGATCCCCAGGACTGGAGTTCCAGACAGCTGTGAGCACCAAGTGGGTTCTGGGTCCTCTGGAAGAGCAAATGCTCTTAACTGCTGAGCCCCCTTTCCAGCTCCATAAGGCATGGGTTTTCTAAACATCTCGGTTTTTTTTTTTTGTTTTTTTCCCCGTGAGACAGATTTATAATGGAAAATAAGCCCATGTGTTCTCAAAAACCACATTTACATTTATTTAGATTTCACTAAGTTTCTTCAGGTACACAGACTCCACATAGCCCAGGATCCTTTTTAGTTCCTACTCTTGTCCCACTTTCTATCAAAGTTAGAAGAGCCCTATTAACTTCAGCATGACAGGCCACAAGTTACCAGAAGTCTAAACAGCAAAAATTAACCTATGAGTCTTTAATTATCAACTGAATTACAAAGTATAGTGGCCAAACTCTTACAGTGCTATGTGATTTTAAGTTTTTGAAGCAATTCTTTCACTACATAATTCATAAACATCCTCATAACTGACTTTATCATCATCTTGTTTGTTTGGGATGTTTTTCTTTTTTTCTTTTTTTGAGACAAGATCTCACGTATCCCAGACTAGCCTCAAACTCTCTATATAGCCAAGGCTGGCCTTGATATCCAGCCTCTGCCTCCTGACAGGTCCCTACCGCATCCAGCTTTGTCACTGTCACTTATCTATACCACACAGAGGAAACCTAGATCCTTCCCTGTGTTCGCAACTTCAGGCTGCGTTTAGATCTTAGTCTGGTTAAAGATGGAGGCATGCAGATCGCTTACCACTTTGACAACAGTCGCGTTGGCCATGTTGGCATTTCCAACTTCCTTCGCATACTTCCTCATGGCCTTTCTTCTCGCTCCCATAATGAGTGCTGGGTTCACGCCAGTCTTTACAAAGACAGTGTGAGGAAGTCACTGCACAGTTCCCCACGACCCACCCTTGCTCCCTTTCTCTCTAGAGCAGGCAATAACGAACTGAAAGCAACAATGACAATTACTAAACTTAGAAGGCTTAGCTTCTTAAACCATCATGATCTACAGACCCTAGAGCTGTTTCTCTCTCTCTCTCTCTCTCTCTCTCTCTCTCTCTCTCTCTCTCTTTCTCCTCTCTCTCTCTCTCTCTCCTCTCTCTCTCAAGATTTTAATTTATCTTATTTATGAGTACACTGTAGCTGTTTTCAGACACACCAGAAGAGGGCATTGGATCCCATTACAGATTGTAATGAGCCACCATGTGGTTGCTGGGATTTGAACTCAGAACCCCTGGAAGAGCAGTCAGTGCTCTTAACCGCTGAGCCATCTCTCCAGCCCTCGTTTCTCTTCTTTTTAAGAGAACATATGTACATATGGCAAAAAGATGAGCAGTGGTGATGATGGCTCAAACATGGGAATGCACTTAATGTAGACACTGCGGCACATTTAAGAATGTTTACATTTATTTTACTCTAGTGGGTACAGTGAGGTGGAAAGTGGTCCTTCTCTCCCTCCTAACCTACCATGCTCTCCTGTGAAAGAATCAACTTTTAATTTCTAATACAACATTTTAAATTTTGTCCTTAATTTTATTTATTACTCTTAACAAATAAACAAAAGGTGGCTCACCTTTCTTTTTAGTGCGTTGCTATACAAGTCGCTATTTGCATAGTAAATTGGGGCGTTTATTTGGAATATTTTTATTCCAGGAATTTCTTTCACCTGAGAAGTAAAACATGATGATTTCAACACCTGGGTATATTTCTAATCAAAATTTCAATCCGCTTCCTCCTCTAACATGAAGGCGAAGATGGACAGTGTGAAGAGCCGTCTTCCCATGTTTAGACAAAATTACATCACTCTGTTCAAACTCCAGGAGGAAGGATAAGGCAAAGAAAAGGTTTTGTTCCCATGAGACTTTGCCCAGGCTAATCCTCAACTCCTGGGCTAAGCACCTCTACCTCTCCAGGAGCCGAGACCTCGGAACAGACAACCATGCCTCACTTGGAAGCTTAGAAAACATACACCTTCCTGTTTAGTTTACAAGATAGGTTTCTCTTCTTCTTCTTCTTTTTTTATAACAGTAAACGCAAGGGAAAGCTGGGATAAAACACCCAAAGGAGAAAAGAATGTGGATGAGAAGTGAGGCTGCTGCGGGCCGGGACCACAGACCAATGAGATGAACACTAGCCGGGACCACAGACCAATGAGATGAACACCAGCGCGGACCGCAGACCAATGAGATGAACACCAGCGCGGACCGCAGACCAATGAGGTGAACACCAGCAGGGGTGGGGTGGGGGGGCCGCAGACCAATGAAGTGAAAGCAGATGCAGATTTACTTGGTTTGATCCACAGTTCAGCTCCAATAAAGCAAAGTGAACATTTCCTCGAGAATCTTTGTAGAACCTGAAGATGCTATTTAGAGTTTAGTAATTTATTAGAAAAAAAAAAATCACCTATTCTAGCATTAGGCTCATTTCCCATACTTTATTGTGAATCCAAGATTTTCTTTTCACCAAGCAGAAAACAGATGAGTTAGTTTTCAGAGATTTTATAAGACAAGAGCATTCAGAATCCAGGAACTTTGAAGGTATAATTTTAACCACTTTTGTTAGGAAGGTAGACAATGCCGTGACCCCACCGCCTCGATTTTAACACGGTTGAAACTAATATTTCTCTATTGGCTTAAACTCATCAAAAGAAAACCATATCCGTATAAACCGTGCTCTCAGCTTAAGTGCTTTTTAAATGTGCACTTTATATACCCATTCTCATTAAGAATGAGCATTAGGAAGTAAGGTAGTTAATATGCGGCGTAGAGCGCAGAACTGAGTCTACACACTGACTGAGATTGTACCTTGTCATATCAACCCCTAGTTCTAGTTCTCTCCTTTCTAACTTTGCCATGGGTGGAGACATTACTCACATGCTTACAATCGTTTACGACATTAGACACAGGTCCTACCTCCTCATATGCATCTATGTCAATGTACACATCAGTGTCGGGGAGCTGTCCCAGGACTGTGTAGCTCGGACTGTAGAGAGAAGGAAGGATCAGTTCAATTGGCAAACAAGGAGAGGGCTATCCTGACCCCCTGGAATGCCCGAGCACCATTTCTGTGCAGGTCTAGGTCCTACTGAGCCCAGAGAAGTCAGCCCTGTTTACTGTCCAGTGGATGCCTAGAGCAAAGAGGTCTCTTTCCAAAAATATCCATGGGGTTTTATTGCTTATTATCACTGTCTGTCACGCCTACCCCTAATGTGGCATGTGTAGCTATAGATTCTAATTTTATGATGATGACAAAATTTGGTTTAAAAACCAGTCTCTGAAGCCAGGGAGTAGCAGTACATGCCTTTAATCCTGGCACTCAGGAGGCAGAGGCAGGCAGATCTCTGAGTTCAAGGCCAGCCTGGTCTATAGAGTGAGTCCCAGGACAGCCAGGGATATACGGAGAAATCTTGTTTCAAAGAAAACCAAAACCCAAACCAAAAGGTAAAAAACAAACAAACAAACAAAAAAACAAAAAACCCAACAAGCCAAACCAAACTACAACAAAATATCAATCTGGTGATGATCACCGATCTATGAAAAACTCTAGGTTTATGACAAGCTACATTTAAACCATGTTCTCACCACATGCTATGACTGTGGTAAATTCCCCCAATCACCCTAGTTCTGCATTTCTATGTGGAAATGGAGATGCTAACCACCGGGTTATGAGAATGGAATGACATAAAGCGTTGGTCTATAGAGAGCTAAGCACATACGTGGTCCTGGTCATAAAGCGTTGGTCTTTACAAAGAGCTAGGCACGTCGTGGTCATGGTCACTTACTCCCCTCTTACTTCATTACCTTGTCCACATCAGTGGTATCATTATTATTGCTCTGTCATCCTCAGGAAAGACCAACTCATCTAAGGGAAGGATAATGTCTTCTGACTACAGTAGCTTGAGACTCTAGTCTTTTTGTGGAAGCATAGCAGAATCTCTACAAATATCAACTCAAGGAAGATTGATAATTACTTTATGGTGTTTTATAAACTATGAGCTTGTGGGTGAAGAAAAGACTCCATTGCATCAGCAGCAGCCACGGTTCATGGAGAAGAGGCTTAGGAATGGTTGTGATTGCAGTGATTTCTCTTTAGAGCTGTGTGTTCTGAGGGAACCTGGGTGCTTGGAATGCAACTGTGTTGGACACCTTTATGTCCACTTGACACAAAGTAGAGTCATCTGAAAGGAGGGATCACCAATTAAGAAGATGCCTCCATAAGATTCAGCTGTAAGGCATTTTCTTAATTACTGATTGATGGGGAAAGGCCCAGCCCATTGTGGGTGGTGCCATCCCTGAGCTGATGGTACTGGGTTCTCTAAGAAAACAGGCTGAGCAAGCCATGGTGAGCAAGCCAGTAAGCAGCACCCCTCCATGGCCACTGTGTCAGGACCTGCCTCCAGGTTCCTGCCATGTTTGAGTTCCTATCCAGGCTTCCTTCAGTGATGGACTACAATGCAGAAGTAAGTAAAACAATCCCTTTCCTTCCCAACTTGCTTTTTGATCATGTCATTTAATGGCAGCAATAGAAACCCTAACTAATGCAGAAGCGAATGTGCTAGTAGCTGACTCCTGACAGTGTGCTCTAATTATAGAATAAGAAGCAACTGAGAATAAACAGGCATTCTGAGCGATGGCTTCCCAAATGCCAACCTGCAAAATCCCAGGGAAATCACAAAGGACAAGGCCTAAAACTCAAGTCTAATTATTAAAGAGGAACAAAGAAGTATATCATTAAAAACAAAATCAAACCCAAAGAACAACCTTTGCCCACCCAGTGCTAAGAAATCATAAAACCTTACTAAGTAAAAAAAAAAAAAAAAAAAAAAAAGAACACACAAAAAAAACCTAACAAAAAAAGCAAAACAACAACAACAAAAAAGAAAGCCATCATCTGACATCTGAAATTCTATCCTGTAGTTTGTCAAAGGACATAGATTTCTTTTTGCTGGTTTGTTTTGGAGCTCAGGGTTGAGCTGGGACCTGTTGTCCAGTGAGCAAGCTTATGCTCTACCACTGAGCTACACCTCAGTTCCCTAGGTATCTTTAAAGCACATTGTTTACCAGCACTCCGAGACAGACAACTCTAGATTCTAGTAAGAGCCTGCATTACAGGCTACAGTGGAGAAATCTTCCTTAGTGGAAAAATGGACAACAGTGAGCTGAGAGGTGGCTCAGAGGTTAAGAGCACTTGCTTCTCTTCCAGAGGTTCCGGGTTCAAATCCAAGCACAAGGCAGCTCACAAGTATCTGCAATTTCAGTTTCAGGGGGATCCAACACCCTTCTCTGGTCTCCACAGGCACTGGGCACACGCATGGTGCATGAACATACATGTAGGCAAAAATACTTGTACACATAAAATAATAAAATATAAAAGATGAAAAACTGGACAACAGTGTTAAAACTTGTTATAAAAGTGGTTAAGTCAATTCTCAGTTTAGACCACATGTTTTTAACATATTTTATCTTTTGTGTTATTTCAATGATGAAAACGTTCTCTTCCTACCTAGAGAGAAGGAACACTGGCTGTTCTGCAAAAAAAACAGGTTAACATCCTCAATACTTCCACCAAAGGGGCCTTTCAAACTTAAAGGGTCATTCTGTGACTATGTCTGTGTGACCCGTGTCATACAAGCAGACCGACCTTCTTGTCACGTGTGAGAAGGAGACTCCCCTTAGCTGAGTGGGCGGTACCACCAGAGAATGTCTACATCTCTGTATCCCCTATTCCCATGCAAACTTCATATTTGGAGAGATTATTTTATACTTTCCCCAATGGGCTCGCCTTCCTATCGGAAAAAGGGAACAACAGGGCTTGGTGGTTCAAAGCAGAGGACTGTTAGAAACCTGTAAAGCTAGGTGTTGGAGTTTGTACCGGGTCACCAGAGCCAGGTCGACATGTGGAACCAAAGAGAATGGCTAAAACGTGAGTGACTCAGAGGAGGGCAAACAAGCCAGGGCCAGCGGACTGAGGATGGGATGCATGCTCTGGGAACAAGATCATCTGGGTCTTCCTCAACTGGGACACAGCAGAGCATCCGACAGCACTGCATGGAATTATGTTTCCCCCATCTTCAGGCGCTGGGACTTGAATTCAAGGTGTTGAACATGGCGGACACGAGTCCTATCATGGGGCTTTTCTCCCAGCCCCGATAGAGCATTATTTGGCTAAGGTCACGTGGTAGCTTCAGCAGGGCCACTCACCTCTGTGTTCTGTAAATCACCGTGAGCAGAGCAATGATCACCGCAGTGATCAGTCCATAGTCCAAGCCCAGGAACAGGGAGGACACAAAGGTGGTGAGCCAGATGGTCTAAAGAAAAGTCAGAAAGCTTCTAGAGTGCGCGTTAATAATTCCACAAGAAAGGCACGCACACGCACACCTTGCTTTGAGTAACACAGCAAATGACCACATTAATATCTTTTTCACAATCTCATTCCACACCACTGGCAGCTGGCGCAGTGACCCGTGACAGCCACCTTTCTTACCAGCTCGATTTTGCTGGTTCTCCAGAAGAAGGGCAGGTCTGAGAACTGCATGAACATTCCTTTCAGATTGACGATCACAATGGCAGAAAGTACAGCCTGCAACACAGCGCACCCATCGGTGCCTTTAAGTCATGCACACAGGGCCCCTTTGCTTTGCTTCCTCCTGCCTTCCCCACCCTTTTGCCCGACCTACTCGTCATGGGGCACCCAGGGGAGCTTGGAAGGCACGGACACTGGGACTCCCAGCATTATTTACGATTGGCCTAGGACCACCAAGTGTGTGTTCTAACAGGAAATCTGTATGGCAGCTAGAGGTCCAGAATCAGATTTGTGACTGCAGGCATTATTTTTCCGTCTGTGGCTCTTCTCTTTTTCTGATTTCTCTTAGATCAAATACAACCGGCAAATAAATGTCTTGTAGACATAAAATGTCTTTTAACACACATGGGAGGTCATAGAGGTCAAAGACAGAAGTATCTTGGGGTCAGCCAGCCCAAGCATCCCTTTGCTGATGAGGAAACTAAGTGCAGGAGCTCAAGGGCGTGCGGCTGTCAACGGCCACGGCTGTTTTTCATAGTACCCTCCTGATGATACAGTGAATAGGAAAAAATGCCCTTCAAGACAGCCACAGAAACATAAACAGAGTAGTGTGATCCCCCTCCCACCAAGCCCAGAGTACACACCTGGGGTAAGGACTCAAAGAGGAATCCGGTGGCTAATATGACCAGGAGAATCATCAAGGAGGCCAAGCAACCTGCAAGCTGGATGAGAGGGAACAGAATCTGAACTGTTTAAGCGTCCTGCTTAAAAGTTCTTGTCAGAGGTGGAAGAAGACACTGGGTGCACTGGGGGCCAATCTGAGCCCAAGAACACAAGGCTCAGACCAGCATTTGCTGATCAATAAGGTGACCACCCATTACAGGTCTGATTTCAGTTTTTAAAAATTAATATTAAAATAATGCATTTATTATGCACAGCCGCATTTCAGGCACGTAAGAGCTGCATGTTGCTGATGACTGCCATGTTGGACCGTACAACAGATAGCCACTTCTATCATTGTGTGAACTTTCCATTGGATGGAACTAGCTTCATGGCCACAGTCAGTTTCAGGCTTGCGGAAAAAGCCCATTTCTGTTGCAATTTTGTCAGCCATTAATAATACCCTTCTGTGAAGAAACCTTACTAAGTTAACCATTATTGAGTGGGCTGTGAATGGAATGTTAGGAATGTTGTGTGAATTGAAGTTCTGAATTCATTACGGATAGAGCCCTTATTTTAAACAGTGAAATCCATATTCAAATTAGGAATGAGAGTGAGGTATTTCTCAGTTTTTGCCAAAGAGGAGCTTTATTTTGATTGTTTGAAAAGCCGGGAGAATTAGAGAAATCTGTCATTTTACCTTAAAGGGACAAGCCCATGCATCACAAGTACTTCCAGGCTTCCCTTAGGATGTACCGAGACATGGAGTTCACTCTTGCTTTTGTGTGGTTGTGATTATAAATTCTGGAATTGGGGTTTGACAGTGTGATTGCTGCTGACAAGAAGCCAGAACTCCCATTCCTGAGGGACTTGAGACTGAGGAACAAGTTTCATCTCCCTTCCTGCCTTGTTCTGTTTCCTCTGTCCAAGTTGAACAACGATGTTCTTGGTTGTTTGGTTTAAGTTGGTTCTCTGAGAGGGGCCCTTTATTCAAAACTTTGATACAATATGCCATTTTCTTTGGTAAGAGAAAGCAGGTCTAATGTCTGCCAGAACAAAATTTATATGCCAAATTATTGGCTCCATTAAACCTTTTAAAAACTTAAAAAAAAAAAAGAAAAAGAAAAAGCCCATTTCTGAACATTTAAGGTTAACTGTAGCAAGTATGGTCTCATATAACTTCTAACTTAACTGGAGAATGTTCCTCTTTTCTATAGATTCAGTGTATTTGGATTTGCTTCAACAAATCATGCCTTTCTCTGATTGGCTACACAGCTCCCAGGAGTATGGATCAGCTGACAGAGTCGCTTTGTTTGGATTCAGAATAGAATCGAGAGACTGTCAATCCTTACCCGGATCACTGGTTCTTGGAGGGTTGTTGTGTACGCACCTGTGTCTTCCCTCCAGTTCCTTCCTGAACGAGGCTTCGAGACAAGGAGCAAGAAATTGAGAAGGTCTGGAAGAGGGATCCAATGGAGTTGCATATCCCCAGGGCAATGAGCTCCTTTTCCATGTCGGAACAAAGCAAAGACAACAGACAATGGGTCAGTCCCTCTTAGGGAAGAATGCAGAAGTGGTCTGGATACACATCTTCAGCAACACAGGCCACCCCTTCCCCCACTGTACAATGTTACATTTCTTTCCTATGAGTTAACAACTGGAATTTGGACATATTGTATAATGGGAGAAAAAAAACTGTTTGGCTTTTCATTGTGTTGGAGACAAATGCTGTGATTCCTACCTGCTCCCAGTTTTTCAAACCCACTTTCTATACAAACACCACTGGGGGAAAATGTATATAATTGAAAAATACTTTTCAAGAGAGAAAGTTCTGGATGCATGGTGACTGGCATCTTTTAGATGTCTGGCCTGTTGCACATGAAGAAGTGCATGCCAGTGCCTTGTTAGGACCTGTGAATACTGTTTTAGGGTTCCTTTGGGATTTCTAGGTTGATTTTATATAAATGTGGTCCATCCCCTGACTCTTAAAAAAAAAAGTCAGTATTCCATGACGTCAAAAAGTATCTGCTAGCCAAGTGTGGTGGCTCAGGCCTTTAATACCAGCACATAGGAGGCAGAAACAGGCAGATCTCTGTGAGTTTGAGGCCAGCCCAGTCTCAGGACAGCCAGAGCTACATAGTGAAACCCTGTCTCAAGCAAACAAATACATATATAGAAGAGTTTGCTTGACCTTTCTTAGAAAGAATTTTTATTCCATGCTAATCTTTTGTTATTTAGTAACATATGAAAAGAATCTGCCACAAAAATTAAAACAAAAAAGTATGAGCTAAAACAGACAGTACAACAAGATCGTGGTGTCAGGATTGAATACCCACCTACAGCTATGCAGCAAAGAGAATACAAATTTCCAGCAGTCAGATCAGAACGCTGAAACAGGAGGATTGGTGTGAGTTTGAGGCCAACCTGGCCTCATAATGAATTCCAGGTCATTAGTTCTAATGTGAGACCTTATGTGAAGCAAGGGGGAGAGGAGAAAAAAGAGAGGGAGAAAGGAAGAGAGGAGGGAGGGAGGGAGGGAGGAAAGGAAGGAGGGAGAGAGGATAGATAGGGTGAGGAAGAGAGGGAGAGAGGGAGAGGGAGGGAAAGAGGAAGAAAGGGACAGGGAGGGAGGGAGGGAGGGAGAGAGAACGGAAGAGAGGGACACACTGCATGTCCAGTAAATGCTTCACACATGTCCATCATCCGAATAAGGACCTTTCTACTGAGCTAGCTCCTTTGCTGTCTGAAACAGAGCCTGGTGCTTGCACCCTGGTGAACCGCCCATAGGAAACTGATGAGTTTTACCTGGTTGCCATCAACCTGGTAGCCATGTTTGTTTGCCAAGGTTTTGGCCATGGAGATCGTCACTGAAAACCCAACGATGGCAATGGCGATGGCATCCACATACACGAGGTGGAACAGACTGGTGTCCGGGTTGGCGGGAGGGAGTAGCCTGAAAAGCCAAGGTGACTTTAACTCGAACTCTGTGACCACTGGTGGGGAAGCAGGCACACAGAACGGAGCAGGACAGTGAGCACCTTATCTGCACATGAGATGACCCTGCTGGTTCTTAACGTGGCAGCAAGAAGGGCCCTTCTGCCGCCCAAGCTCTTCCTGGTCCAGGCCGCAGATTTATAGCAGGGTAACCCCATACCTGATGACAGGTGCCGTGAGACCTCAAACTAAGAAGAGAGGGTCGGTGGGGTTCTCAGATGCAGGGACACCTGAACCAGGATTGTGGTGGGGGGTGTTTTGGCTAAGAGCTGTCTCAGGGGAGAATTCCTGCCCTGGTAACAAGTCTTCCTCATCTCTCTCTGTGTCATTGTCCCTTCGGCTGAGCTCTAACACAGAAAAGATACTTCCCTGGTCTTACATGGAAACTGGAGGATGACCCCCAAGTGTGGCTTCTGAAACCATACAAAGGGGAGCCCAGCATTTTCAGTATTGTAGTTTGGAACGCCTGTCCTTAAGCACTAAGGTAGGGAGTCCCTTCAGTGTTATACGTAACGGTGGGGATTCTCAGACAGAACAGAAAGACAAAGCCTGGCAGCTGGTTTAGGCCTGAAATATAGGATACCAGAACAAGAGATGTTTTCAAATGAGTTCAAAAAGGTGACTCAGGGATCATCACCAGTCAACTGCCACATTCTGGGGCCTGCAGGGTCTGTTTATTTATGAGTGTGCATTGCTAAGCACAGCTTAGCTTCAGACCCAGCTGCTGGCCATTCCTCTCAAGCTTTGGGTGTAACTACTTCTCCATCTAGATGTGGCTTTCTACTGAATCCCGGCCAGCCTTCAGATTTGCTGTTATGGCTTGTATATGCAGTGTCTCTCACAGGCCATGTTCTGAACACTCATGTGCCAACTGTGGCACTACTTTGAAAGCTGTGATGCCTGTAGGAGTGAGGCCTGGTGTCTTAAGGTTTTACTGCTATGAATCGGCACCATGACCAAGGCAACTCTTAGAAAGGACACCATTTCATTGGGGCTGGCTTACAGGTTCAGAGATTTAGTCTACAATCTCCATGGTGGGGCATGGCGTCATGCAGGCAGACATGGTGTTGGAGAAGTACTTGAGAGTTCTATATCTTGATCCATAGGCAACAGCAGAAGACTGTGATCCACACTGGATGTAGCTTGATCATATGAGACCTCAAAGCTCACCCCCACAGTGACACACTTCCTCCACCAATACCACACCTACTCCAAGGCCACACCTCCTAATGGTGCCATTCCTTATGGGCCAAGCATTCATACATATGAGTGTATGGGGACTATACCTATCCAAACCACCACACCTGGCCAGCAGAAGCAGGTAAGAAGGGCTAGGCCTTTGAAAGCTATCTCTACCCCTGGTTCTGGCCTCGGCTTCTCTGCTTCTTGGTCCATTGTAAGAAGTCACTGTCTCATGCTCTTGCTGCTGTAGATGGAGCTACTCTACTAATGCCTGTCCTAATATGATGGAGTGAGAGAAACTGAGAGGGACAAAACAATTCTCCCCTTCCTTATGTTGTATCTGCCAGGTAATATTCGGACCCTAAGGGCTCTTACAGTCCCACACCTTCCTTACAGTTTCCTCTTCCCACTGAGGGTCTTACAGCTCCCCTATCCCACTGAGGGCTTTTGTGGTCCCACACCCTCCAGGAAGGAGTGCTTCAACCTTATCTGCAAAGCCTCTGGAATGTAGGGGAAGAACCTTAATATATTACCCAGGTAGGTGTCAGGCAGTAGTACTCCTTCTCAGGGAGAAGTGCCTTACCTGGGTAGCCTTGGAATGTAGGGCATAGGTCCTGAGATACAACCCACATTGGCAGCAGCCAATCGATTTAAAAGTCAACTAAACCCACCGATGCTTGCATGCCTAGTCACCATCATTGTAGTCCACCCGTTATTAAGTGTATAAAAACTGTACTGACAAAGGGCTCAGGGTTGCCTCTCCTCTGGAGGTAGGCCACCCCAGTGCACTGGGCTAATAATAAACCTCTTGCTTTTGCATCGATCTCTGATCTCTCGTCTTATTCATGGGAGTCTCAAATAGAGACTCAAATCTGGGTCTTACTATATGATCACAGTTACAAAGTATGTCAGAGCTGGGCATGGTGTCTCATGCCTTTGATCCCAGCACTGGCTAAGCAGAGGCAGGCAGATCTCTTTGAGATCAAGGTCAGCCTAGTCCACAAAGTGAACCCAGGACAACAAGGGTTTGTTACACAGAGAAATGCTGTCTTGGAAAACCAAAAACTAAAAGCCAAACCAACCAACCAATCAACCAACAAAACAAACAACAAAGTGTGGAAGGAACAGTCGTCACCATGACAGACTGACCCTGTGCTACTTAGAACTGACTTTGGGGATGAATATGGGAGAGTTTAAAGCTAGTGTGTGATACACCCGAGAAGGCTAAGGAGAGCTTCCTGGTTGGTTCTGCTGGAAGTTTGCAAGTCCAAAATGTGGATAGAAATTCGAGCATGAAAGCTGAGCTCATGAGCTCTCAGATGGGAAGAAGGTCTTTAATGAGGGTTGGGCCACAGGTGCTTTGTGTTACCTTTGGCCAAGAATCTGGATATTTGGGTCCATGTCCTCAAATGACAGATGAAGCTGAATGTGAAGGTAGTGTGGGCTAAGGGTCATGAAGCTTCAAGGCATCGGAACATTTCAGCTGAGGCAGTTATCACTCACTGCTTTAGCCAGTTAATGAGAATTTAGATGAGCACAGATTGGCCAGGGAAGGACAGAGGGTGCATTTAGAGCTGCTACAGATTGAACAGGTGCACATGATGTGGTTAAGGATGGTAAAGAGAATTTTGCCATTTAAAGAGAAGCCAGGGGCCACGTGATGGGACAAAAGGTAAGCCACACACACACACACACACACACACACACACACACACACACACACACACACACACTCCCTGAAGGCCCCAGGGCTTTAGAATGCAAATCTATTTGAAACTTCCATTTCAAAAGAGAGAAAGAAGAGGTGTCCCTCTGCCAAGGGGCTGCCTAGGAAAATGCTTTCCCAAGTCCAGCTGTGCAGGCCCTCACAGGCTCCTGTGGCTGTGCTCCAGGGGGCCCCAGCTATTTCTTAAGGCAGCACAACTTGGCGTTAGGTACATGGTGCTGGTTTCCAAACCAAAGTTCTAGACGGGGTGGGGGGGTGGGGGTGGGGGGTGGGGGGGTTGGGGGAAGGGGGTGGGAGGTGGGGGGAGAACTTGGAAATCAAGTAATGTGTGGGCAGGCCAATTTCTCTGAGGGCAGCCTCTAAGCTGAACTTACAAGAAGCTGTGAAGGTTTGGCTTTGCAACGCCCCCCCATAGCTCACGGTTTGAACCCTCAGCCCCTAGCTTATGGCATTGCTTTGAAGGTCACGTGCCCTTTAGGACGTAGGACATGGAAAGAGGAAGCGGTCTGCTGGGGAAGGACCTTGAAGGTCATCCGCACCCCTGGCACTCTCCTGTGCTCTCTGTGAGGCTCTGGCTGCGCCTTCACCCTCCACCTCACCTGCTTCAGGGACCAAATCACTCTGAAACTCAGTCAACGTGATCCTTTGCTGCTTTTTTTCTGTTTCCTTTTCTCCCCCCTCCCCCATTAGGTGTTTTGGTCATAGTGATCCAAAAATGTTGCTATGGCACACTTGACGAACAGAATAGAGGAAGTGACATCACTTGGGGGCCTTATAAAGCCTGGGAAGCCCTCAGCTTTCCTCTCGGAGGAAATAACGTAAGTGAGATTTGGCTGTTCAGCTGGAAATGCCATGAGGAAAGATGCCAGCCAACTAGCTGTTCCAGCTGACTCCCGACTGGATGTGTAGCCTAGGCTAGCCCCACACTTGCTTCCCTTTCACCACGGCTTCCCAAGTACAGGTGCACGCCGCCACATTTAGACACCTGCTCTGTTCGTCATACCTTTTAAGAGGATATGCTTTCTGGGCACCCAAGCTTCAGAAAGTAAACTAGCTCTTCTTTTTAAAGCTTAGCTCCCACCGATGGAAGGGGTTTCAGTGCATCCTGGTACGGGGCCATAGGGGAGGACAGGCATCAGGAGGTGTCGCATACATGGACGTTAACCTATCAGTGTTAGTTTAAAGGAGAAATTTAACTGTAAGGCTTTCTCGTTTAATTAAATTATTTGTAACTAGTAACTGAATAGGATTATCTGCTGGATCCAATCAAAGACAAATGTTTATCACAGAACTCACTGTTAAAGAGTCCCTATGAGGTAATGGAAAGAACTCAGAACTGGGCATCGGAGGAGCCAGCTTGGGGCCAGGCTGCGACTCAGCAGTGAGCCACTGAGGCCTCTCAGGAGGACTCTCAAGTATCAGCTTCCCTCCTGAAAGAGTCCACCTCCTCCCTCACCTGGCACCCTGTTTCCTCAGCTTTCTCTCTCACTGCTTTGCTTTTGCTGGTTGACTGTTGTGTCCGCTGAGCCCTCGGCAGGCAAGGACAACCTTATGTTTGTGTGTTTGTAATTGGCATATGGTAGGCATTAAGTGAACAGTTGCTAAAAAAACGAGGAGAAATGAACTTTCACAACAAAAACAGGGGAAGTGACATATATTGCCAATAAGGCTTACTATGAGCCTCAAATGAGATGGTGGATATAAAAGCATTTTTAACACATCCTCAGTCTAAATTGAAAACCAGGCTACTATCTTATTATGCTTTTACTCTGAGTCATTATTAAAAAAATCATGTTCATGAAACTGACTCTGTCTTGATGTTTACAAATGGAAGCTTTGCCTGAAGTCCGGGCTCAAGTGGAGGTCTGTCTGTGTGAGATGCTTTGCCTCTGAGTCTCCAGGAGTCTGGAGACTCCTGGCTGGGCACAGCCCTGATGGAACATGACAGCTCCCCTCAGTTTTGGATAAGAGAAGTTGGAGGGAGGGGGAGAGAGACAGACAGACAGGCACACACACACACACACACACACACACACACACAGAGAGAGAGAGAGAGAGAGAGAGAGAGAGAGAGAGAGAGAGAGAGAGAGAGAGAGAGAGAGAGATGGGGGAGAAGATTACTGAACATATAGAAAGACACAGCTAGAGGTGCAGAGAGAGATGGCCAGAGAGGATTGGCCAGGGTCAGGGAGAGACAGTGAAGGTAGAGATTCCCTCTTTTCTTTTAAATGTAAAAGAAACAATTCATGTCAAAGATGTGGAATTGGATAAAGAAGAGGAAGCAAAGAAGAAACAATCACACAAACTACAACTGGAAAAGCCACTGGGGTGAGCCCTGGAACTTAGATGCCTGCTGTGCACGTCACCCCCAGCCCTCCCTGTTTTATCCTCTGCAGCCTCACAGCCACCACAGGGACAAGTGTGGACTCCCACACTCATGGCACATGGGGACCATAGGGTTTCTAGAGGAGAAACCACTTGCCCAAGGACACACAGCTAAAAAGCTCAAGCTAGAATTCAGGTCTTGTTGCTCTAAATCCCCGTGCCACTCAAGGAGAGACTTAAAAAAAAATGGTTTAAGACAAGAAAAACCTGCTGTTGGTAGGATTAAAAACTACTCTAGATTTGGAGGTTCTTAAAAACAACTCAAAATGCCATCCAGTGTCTCAGTTATTTTTTCTAATGTTGTGATAAGATATTCTAATAAAAAAAACAACTTAAGGAAGAGTTTATTTTGCTTGTAGCTCAGGTATGGTCCATTACAATGGGGAATTCAAGACAGCGGGAAATTGAGGTAGCTAGTCCCATTGCTGATGCAGTCAGGAGGCAAATAGGATGAGTGATGTGTGTAGCCCACTTTCTCCTTTGTATACAGTCCAGGATCTCAGCAAAGGGAATGGTGCCTCCCACAGTAGGCAGGTTTTCCTAAGTCAATCTAATCAAGAAAACCCCCGTGTCAAAAGTCCATCTTCCAGGTGATTCTAGATTCCATCCTGTTGATAATTGAGATTAATCATCACTTTAGATAATCCCAAGAGAAGTACTGAAAGATTGATCTGCATATCAGCACCCAGGGTAGAGCTACTCGCAATAGCTAAGCAGTGGATACAAATGATTATCCATCGATGGGTAAAACACAGTATAAGGTATATACATAGTGGAATATCATTCAGCCTTTGAAAAGGGAGGAACAGAATTGGCCACCTACTGTCACCAGGCAGGACTTCCAATAGTGGGAGGGGGACACCAACCCACCAACAAAACCTTCAACCCCAAATTTGTCCTGCCTATAAAATGTGCAGGATTAAGATAGACAGAGATTGAGGGAATGGTCAACCAATGACTGGCCCAACTTGAGACCTGCCCAATGGGAAAGATCCAACCTCTGACACTTTAAGGATACTCTGTTATGCTTGCAGACAGGAGCCTAGCATGAAGTCTCATGAGAGGCTTCATCCAGCAGCGGATGGAAACAGATGCAGAGACCCACAGCCAAACATCAGGCAGAGCTCGGGGAGTCTTGTGGAAGAATCAGGGAAAGGATTGAGGGAGCTGGAGGCGTCAAGGACACCACAAGAAGATCTTCAGAGTCAACTAACTTGGGCCTATGAGGTCTCACAGAGACTGAACCACCAACCAAAGAACGTGAAGGGCAAAGAGCACCAAGGCCTGGAGCTAGGCCCCTATGCATTTATATCAGATGTACAAGTTGCTCTTCATGTGGGTCCCCTAACAATTGCAGTAGGGGCTGTCTCTGACTCTGTTGCCTACCACTGGATCCCTTTTCCCTGCCTGGACTGCCTGGCTGGACCTCAGTGGGAGAGGATGCGCCTAGTCCTGCTGCAACTTGATGTGTCAGGGAAGGTTGGTACCCATGGTAGGCCTTCTCTTCTCAGAGGAGAAGGGGAAGGGAAAGTGGGGGAGGGACTTATAAGGATGGGACTGGGAGGAGATGGGGGTATGCGATCAGGATGTAAAGTGAATAAATACATTAATGAAAAGAGAAAAAAAATAAAGAAGAACAAGTTGTCTTGCATACCATTATGGATAAACATCGATGTCACTAGGCCAAGTGAAATAAGTCAATCCCCCAAAAGATGAATATTGCATGATCATTGATTAAAAAATATATATTGAGAACAGTCAAATTCATGGAACAAAAGAAACCGACTTGCAGTTCCCAGGGGCTGAGAGACAGAGAACAAAGGTGCAGGTGCCTAGTAAGTATGGAGCTCATATCTGCAAGGTCAACGTGCACAGACATCTGTTTTACAGTCTAAGTGTGGTCAACAGTATTGAACTGTGCATTTACAGGAGACTAGTGGGGCTGGACAGATGGCTCAGTGGTTAGAGAGAGTGCTTAAGGCTCTGGTTACGTGTTTGGTTCCCAGCACCCATGTCAAGTGTCTCACAATCTCCTGCAACACCAGCTCCAGGGAATCCAAAGCTCTCTTCTGGACTCCATAGATACTTGAACATGCATATGTGAACACACACACATGTGTACAGGTGGGTGTCTGTGTATGCATACACACACATATACACAATCTTTTAAAAAATGTTTAGAAATAAAATTTTTAATTTTTTTCTGCTATTCCACTCCCACTAGACAGGGTCTTACTGTATAGCCGTGGCTGTCCTGGAACTTACTATGTAGACCAGGATGGCCCTGAACTCACAGAGATCCATCTCACAACCTCCTGAGTGCTGGGATTAAAGGTCTGTGCTATCTCTTCCAGCTGCTACAAGTTTTAACTAACACGCTCATGTATCCACACATACACACACACACACACATGCAAGGCACACACATGTACACTCAAGCCTATAGCACCTGCAGCTGTCTGATATGTACAGAAAAGGCGATTTTTCATGCAACATTAGAGATGTTCACTCACTGTTTTTCAGCTGTTTTCTTACCCCAGAGGGAGTGTTCCAACGACGTCCACGCTGTAGGACTCGTGCAAGTTAAACCCTGCAGAAATGCCCGTCCCCATCACCACCTACAACACAAAAACCAAGCACACCTCAGAGACAAATGCTGGCACTCCGCAAAAGCAAGGCTCAATGAATCTGTCGAATGGGAACTCGGGTCTCACTTCTCAGGGTTAAGAGGAGATCTTCAGCTGCCCGCTAACCCCTCTCAGTGACTTTACCCCACAAAGGGCCCTACAGCTCAAGGCCAGAATCGGTCTCTTTTTATTTTCACTCTGTTCCTAGTGGAGGCGTTTGGTTAGCTGACGGCAGCTGGAGGAGGAGGAATGTCAGCCATACTGTATATGAGGTGAGGTTGGTAATGTCACCTGTCACCGTGAAAGCCATGTTTGCTATAGAATCCTTCTGCTGCTGTCCCTGCTTCCAGGACAGCAGGATGGGGATGGCCGGGAGCCTCTCATAGCCGCACAGGTTCAGAGTACACATAGATGTCACTTGGAGTGGTGTTCCTGAGGCCGGGCTGCATGGTCAAAACCTAGAATTACGTGAGTTACAAAGCACGACCTTCAAGCAGAAGAACATGGCAGAAGGTGTGACAGCTACTCGCTTCATCCTCAGTAACTAGCTTCCATAACTTCCGGGATGGGCTATCCAGGAGGGGAGGAGGGGAGGGCTCCAGGGACAGAAGCTTCTCTAGGGGTGGTCTCTGCATAACTTCTGGTAGGGTCAGCTTGCTGTCTGTCAGACACAGCCGACTAACAGGAACCAGTATTTTTGGCTCCCTCTAGGGAAATGAGTCTGTAATGGGGTGGGGGGAGCAGTTATACCTGTCAACTTGAATGGAATCTGTTGTACATCTTAAACCAGAGGAATGTCTACAATCCTTTAAACTCACAGAACAAATGTGGTCCCAGGCTCATTTTTATGGCAGTAGTAACTGATTACTAAACCATCGTTTTCCTGTTGACATGAAGAGATGTATCACGAAGCTCAAAACAAAACAATAATAATAATAATAAACTAAATGCTTAAAAACAACCAAGAAGACCCTGTCTTCAAACTTTCCAGCATGTTTTCTTTTCTGGTTTTTTTCTGTGGAATGTGTAGGTAAGAAGTTTATTTGCTTCAGATGTGTGTGTGTGTGTGTGTGTGTGTGTGTGTGTGTGCATGCGCAGGAGTCACTTTTCTCCTACGACCGTGTGGGTCCTGGGGATAGAACTCAGATTGTCAGGCCATCTCATCTGCCTGGGAAAGAGGTTTAAAACACTCCATGAAGGTATTATTGAAAGACTGTGATTCAGTGATAGTTATGGAGAACCACTCCCTGGAGAAACAAGAAGGAATCTTTACGAGGAAACTGAGCAATGGGCAGAACTGGACCACAGGGAAGACCATGAGCATCGTTTCCGTCCTCAGGGCTTGACTGTCCTTTGCCTGGCAAAGCTGCCCCACACCTCTTGCTGTTCTAAGTAGAAGCTGGAATCCCGCACCAGAGCCAGATCCCAGCCACAGAAGAGGCTCTGAAATTGTCAGGTCTCTTTTGCCTTTTCACTGTCTAAGAAAGAACCAGAATGTGGCTCAGGGCAGGCGAATTCCTAGTACAGAGAGCCCCAATGAGATTCCAAGCACAGAGTAAGAGGAAAAAGAGATACGGGCGGGGCGTTGCTAAGACCAAGGCAAGGAGTTGTTTGTGAGCTATGCTAGACAGTTGTTTTTCCGGGTGGAGCTCTTCTGTTTCTAAATTTGAATAATATATATATATATATATATATATATATATATATATATATATATATATATATATATATATATATATATACATACACACATACTTACTTTTGTTGCTCTTTTCTTTCTTTAAAAAAAAAAAAAAAAAAAAAAAAACAAGTTCTCTCTATGTACCCCAGGCTAGCCTTGAAATCACAATCCTCCCAAGTCAGCTTCCCAAATCCTGGGATTACGGGCATGTACAGGCTGACACCTGTTAGTTTTTGGAAAAAAAAAAATCTTTGTGGGTTCCAAACTTTCAACTCAGAAATCCATGGAGCAAGCCACTGTGGATTTTGAAGGCCACAGGGAAACCGCTGTGTAGACTACTAGTTGGAGGGAGCTGACAGTCTGAACATCAGTTCAGACCATGTTCCTTCTGATAATATCACATTGTCACAAAACCTGGGTGCTCTGCGATGCTCTCTGTGAAGAGGAATGCAGGAGTGATGTTCACTCTGACTCCTGGGCTGCCGTTATGCAAGGCCCACACCATGAACACATCCGTGAATAAATCACTGTGGTCCTTTAAGGACCCAGTATTGTTTATTTCAATGTATGTGGACTTACAAAAGATGGTGCTAATTTTTCAGTCTCGAATGTGCTGTGAGACATTTGGACTTGACTTTTGTGAGGCCATGAGGTATTTTCTTTCAGCTTAGAAGTACCAGAAAACAAAGAAAACTGGGGAGACTTTGACTTTTCAAAGTGGAAGTCACCTTATTACAGTAAGAAAAATTATTGAAATCATCATGGTTCACTGAAATAATGTGTGATATTTAAAAAAATAAACAGATAATGAAAAAAACCCCAGATTCTTCTACATCCCACCTTTTATAGGTAATCAATGTTAAAATGTGCATTCATTTGTATCTACACTTAGGTTTTAAAAGTCATCGTGAAGATATTTTACAGCAATTTTCTTTTTACAACATTGTTTTGTTGTTTTGCAGATGAGGACCCTCCAGCCCCTTGTCCCTCGGTCACCCGCTTCAGAATCCCCCATAGGATCAGGTAGGGTGCATTCGATCCCAGGGCTGAACAGGCCTTGCACATACTTACAGCAAAAAACTCTAGAGGGATGGGCGCTGGCAGTTTCTCTTTAAATCTCTCATTAAACTCCTTGCCACCCAACAGCAAACCAAAAACCATCAGGCCAACGCCTAGGGAACACACGTTGAGGTTTTTAACATTCTGCAACACAGCGACTGTACTCTGGAACACAGTGAACACTGAAGGGTTACATCAAGCAACAGCTCCTGGACTGTATGAATCAACACACGTGAGGTCCCCAGACAGGCAGGCCACAGAGACAGGGGTGACAGAGAGAGGCTAGCAGGGCTGGGCCGAGGGAGAAGACTGGGAACTTTAGGAGTGGGATGCTTCCAGCCCCGTTGCTCAAGAAGGTTCCAGAATGGAAGGTGATCACAGCTATGTGGAAAAGAATGCACCTAACCTCACGGCACTGTGTATTGAAAAATCACGTGAACAAGGAGATAGGCTTTGTTATGTACTTTCAAAATGTTTGTTCTTGATGTGTATGTATGCCTGAGTGTATGCATTTAAACAATGGGCATATGGGAGCCCGTGAAGGTCAGAAGTAGTCATCGGATCTCCTGGCACCTGAGTGGTAGGCAATTGAGAGACACCGTTTGGGAGCTAGAAATCAAAGCCAGATCTGCCAGGGTAGAAAACACTCTTAACTGCTGGGGTATCTCTTCAGCCTAGCTTCTAGTTATGTATAGTTTACCACAGGTTTTAAAAAAAAAATATATGTATATATATGTATATATATAATTTAAATATATATATATATCCCAAAATTCTGATGAGCCTCAATTTAAGGTGATGTGAGTTAAGGTAGTTAGTAAATATTTTAAAAGTATATAACAAGTAAAATTCAGTGGTAGAATATATATTAGGCATGCTCCAGGCCATGGGTTCAACTCTTAGCACACTAACTGAAGGTTTTAGGATGAAGCATTTCTCCTCATATCTTCTAAAGATTAGGAGGCATTTTCTTTTACCTAACCATACAGTTTTATACAGGCAGGCTTTGGATCCAGGGGAATGATGTTTAGAAAGAAACCCAGGAGAGGCGGAGAAGAAAGTCACTTAGTTATATCTTAGGGTTATGGTCTGGATACCCCAAATTTCATCTGATACCCAACAAAGAAGAGAGGCCACCACACCTGGATTGCGCAGCCTTGGGCTGATCGTGCAGGTGCAGGGCGGGTCCTCTGGGACAAGTCACTTTGAGACGCCTCAGAGTATGAGGTGTACTTCCACTTGCCACAAAAATTAATAACTTATGGGATATCTTTATAGTTTGATTCTAGTATTATCAACTGAGGGTTCAAATTTAAGCGTCAGCACCTCAACATGACTGTCCCAGAACCCTAATCTACAGGTGCCTGTACTTCCAGACTTCTCTGTTCCCCTTCTTATGCATTTGATATACTCATAATGAACTGGGCTCACAGGTTACCACCACCATCTTCCCATTGGACTGTCAGCTCCAAGGTCAAGACTGTGTCTGCTCAGCTAACGGCCATGCCTAAAGAAGGACCTGACATATAAAGGCCCGCAGAGGCTGCAGTTGAGGATCTGGAAATGCTCTTTGTAGTATTCAACTGGCTAGAATTACTTCAGGGGCCATTCGGGAATGCATTTTTCTTTTCTTGGATTCTAAACATACAGGTTTTGTAGTGGTAGCGGTTTTGTTTTTAAGTACTCTTTCTCCCCCCCCCCACTCCTCCTAATGTGTATCTGTGTGTGTTCATATTTGTGTGTGTCCAGTGAAGCCACAAGAGGGTACTGCATCTCCTGGAACTGGAGATACTGGCAGCTATGAGGCCTGGTGTAGGTACTAGGTGTTGAACCCTGGTATTCTACACCAGTAACAAATGCTCTTAAAAGCGGAGGCATCTCTCCAATCTCTATTCAGGATTTAGGGAGCCATATTGTTAATAATTTTTAGCTACATTGCACCGTGTAACAAAAAACATTGAATTTTAAGAATTTGCTACCAACTTCATATAATCTGCTCTACTTTGATCAGTTTTTTACTGTGCACTTGAGCACTATTTTTGTTTTCTTTCTTGTGTACAGTCTATACAAGTTTTATTGAACCAATTGCTTATGTGAATTAAGCCATTTCCAGCCTTATTTCTGCCAGCTTGAATAAGAAGTATACATACTCTCACTATGTAGCCCCGACTGGCTAGGAAGTCACATGTAGAGTGGGCTAGCCTCAACCCGCCTGCTTCTGCTTCCCGAGAGCTGAGATTAAAGGCACAGAGCACCACACCAGCTTCTTATATCTATAAATTATTTATTAGTACCCACCCCATCCCCTGCAAACGAACATAATTTGCTCTTAAAAGCTCTCTTTCTCTGCACCTAATTACAGTGGCTGGTGTAGCCATTGGTAGGGACCTAAGACAAAATCCTTCAGAATCAGTCAGAATCACATCTGCACAACATGGATGTCAGGGTTTAACCATGGCTGCAGCCATCTTCCCGCAAAGCCTTAGAATAACTAAGCCTTCTCCTTTGAAGCCTCGAAGGTGAAAGATACACAGAAGGGAACAGGAGTTGGGAGTGGGGAGTCGGTACCAGCAAGTCAGGAGTCGCTCACTTACATACACCACTGAAAAGATCCCACTGTAGCGCTTTGTTTTGACCCCAAACAGGTATTTTAACATGGAGGTAAACACGTGGACAGCGGCCGCAGTGGTAAAGCCTCGTACCAATGGCTCCGTGAGGTATATGGCCACAAATCCAAACCTGCAGACACCTAGGCAAAACTAGTTAAAAATAAAAAAAGACAGAGAAACGAACAAGAGTCAGGAAACGACAACCAACAGGAAACCTGTGCATTTCTCTCTCGGCCGTTTCCCAATCCTGTAGACTTGTGCCGATGGGCAGCTAACAGATCGCTGGTTATGAAGAACATGCCCGTAAACCTGTAATGGCCTGAGTCCCTCAGAACCGTGACCTCAGGGTGTCATGCTTGCACCCTGCTGGGAGCGGCTCATTCATGCATTCTGTGCTCCATACACACCAGTTTCAAGCCCCTAAGGGAGACCTGGTCGCCAAACCACCCACTCCTTAAACTCGGTTTGCTTTCAGAACACCCAAGGGACGCTCACAAAGTGTTCTTAGTGGTAGGTAAGGCATTTCAAGCATCTTGAGCCCTGGCTCTGGAGTTTTGCTGTCTGACTCTGCCCCCACACAGTGAGACCAGCCAAGAGAATTCAATAGGCATTTCACGGATGGACAGAGTTCATCTCCCAACACTGGCGTCTCACCTGAATGATTCCTGAAAGTAAGGTAACGGACATGGCGACTTTCACTCTTAAGGCGTCTCTGGCTTCCGTCCCGTTGGTTGCGTTTACTCCTCCTGGGATGACAATGTCATCTGGTACTAACCGGACAGCTACCCCTCCGATCATCAAGCTAATAACAGCAAAAGGACCTGAAACGGAGGTAAGGCGTGAACTCTGTTCAGAAGCTTAAGGAACCAAGCCACTGGCTCCCGTGGGGGTTATCAGGAATGACCTCTGCAGGGGGAGGGAAGTAATAACTTAATTTTAACCAAAAGAATGAAGCAGCAGGGACCCTAAGTGATTCCTGAGAGCTGCGTGCTCACAGATAAGCACCAAAGAAAACAGGAATGCGAGGTACGCAGGCTTAATCTTCAATGGAAGGATGCATACCTGTTTCCCTCCCAGAAGGCTGGGTGTAAATGTTGTTAACAGCCTGGCCATGGGTGCTATCTATAGATAGGTCTGGGCCACACCCGAATCCCCCTGAAATATTATACTTTCCTAAAAGTCTTCCCTCCTATACTTTTATGCTTCTCAGTCAATAGTTAGGAGAGATATCATATGTACGATGTAGCCTGGTGAATTCTGTGCTTTCTCTATGACTGAGAACACACCAGATCCTAGGCACTTTTAAGTGGTGGTAGTCACATGGACTTTGCAAAAGAGTTTTTATGTGGCCACACCTTAATCTTTATTGTACACATGGGGTTGTTAATTAATTAGTAATTGTTACCCAAATTACTGCACTTAAGTATGTCTAAAATAAACTTCCCAGTGTTAGACTCCAGAAATTGGAACCGGCTTTGGAACTAAGTCATGATTTCCTTCATGCCTCACGTGGGCCATTTCTCTGCCGGCCGGCTGCAGCATCTACAGGGAGCTCCTGAGTGACGCTACAGAATCTTGAAATGGCTCCTCGGGAACGTGTCTGCACCGCCCGTTTGAGGACCTGAGTTAGGATCTATAGTCACACCAGAGAACCCTGGTCTGGAACCGTAGTGCTGGGGGAGGGAATGGAAAAGAGGTGGATCCTTACAGCTCACTTAGCTAGCCCAGCCAGTCAGTATACACCGGGTTCAGTGAGAGACTTTGCCTCAAGATCTGAGGTGGGGTGAAGCAGTAGTAGACACCTGATGTTTACCTCTGGCCACATGTATGTATATTCATGTGTGTGTGCACGCATGCACACATGCACACACCACACTACAACCTATAAGAGAGAAAGAAGTGGGCATTTTGCCTCACAGCTCATACGTGTCAATCACAGGACTACTTATAGGAGTCGGGCTTTTCCTCCCAGGGACTGAACTGAGGTCATCACTGAGACACATGTAGGGATGATCTCTTGTGCTCTGTGTAGAAGCATCATCACCTGTCAGTAAGAAGCTGATGGTCTATTCGAAAATGACAGGAAGTAGAAGATGAGAGTTTTGGTAGAGAGATTGGAACTCTGGGAGATAGTAAGAGGAGAGAGATTTCCCCCCCCACCACCACTTCGGAGGAAGTTGGATGCATGAAACTGAGAAGTAACCAGCCATGTGGCAGACATAGAATAGTTTAAACAGGTTATATAAGTTACAGGCTAGTTATGGCCTAAACATTGAACATAAACAAATCTCTGAGTCATTATTTGGGAACAGGGGCAAGGGTGGAAAAGAGGGTGGAGTGTCTTGGGTAAGTCCTTCTGAAAATGCTGACCTCTTGGGTCTAGAAGAGATAGTAAAATGACTGTTTTTTTATGAATCCTATTTATTTAAAAAATATAATTTATATATTTAAAAGTGACATACAATATAAGCTTCTAAAGTCGGGTAGCATTTGTTACCCAGCAATAGATATCTGAAGCACTATACGCGTTTGTTTGGTGCTGATAGCCTCGCGGAGCTCTTATACAATTAAATTCACACGAATCTGTCCCTAAATGCACTGCAGAGAGAACATGTAAAACTTGGGGCCTAAAGCATGCAGACTCAGAAGAGTGCAGTAGCATTTTTGAAATAATTACACAGTCAGAAAAGGCTTATAATAACAATCATATCGCAAAGTTTGGAAGAAGAGTTTTAGGTTATCCAATATAAGATTTTTTTTTTTTTTTTACCTATAGATATGTGTCTGGAGGTTCCAAAGAAACAGTACATGATAACGGGATAAAACGAAGAGTACAGGCCAAACACCGGAGGCACAGCAGCCAGCATTGCGAAGGCTAAGCCTGCGGGACCAGAGAGCAAAGATGGCGCCATGGTGAGCAAACAGCAGCCCATTCCTTTCCACCCCTTGGTTTCTGACGATCAGGTGGTACCTGCCTTCACGTAGGTGTGTGGGTCCTGCCTACCTTCCCTTCTGCCTCAACCCCACAAACCGTGCGGCGTTGTCATAGTCCGCGCTGCAGCAGCATGCTGACTAGCACAGACTGAAACTTGACAGGATTTAGACTCACTGAAGAGAAAGCTCTGGGCTAGCCGGGGAGGGATTAATTATATGGATGAGGTCAGCTGAGGTGGGAAAACCATTTTAATGTGGGTTGCACCATTCCCCGGGTTTAAGAGCCAGCTGAGCAGTAATGTTCATCTTTCTCAGCTTCCTGTCTGTAGATGCAGTGTGACCGGCTACCTCAAGCTCCCCCCCCCCCATGAGGGACTATGCCCTGAACTGAGCCAAAAGGAAATCTCCCTGAGGTACTTTTGTCCTGTATTTTGTCATTAGGCGGTTTGCCTTGTCACCTCCTGTTGGCGTGGGTGGAGTTCTGCCTTCTGTCACAGGTAAGAGGACAAAGATGCCTCTTGACAGGCACAGTATGGTACTGACCCACCCGGATGGTACTGTCTCTAAGGGCATGTTTGAGGAAATCCGCATCCTCCACAGTAGCGTTTCCTGGCCTATGCAATCTCCTCCACCTCACACTCCTGCTCTTGTCTCTCATCTGGTCTCCCAGACTCCTCTCTTGCCATCTGCTCATGATGAAGATGACACCAAATAGTTCCTCTTGGCCCCCAACCCTCTATATCCTACCTCCGTGTTCCGTCCTCCTCACACATCCCTAGTCACGCGGATCCCTTTACTGTCTCCAATGCCGTCTTCACAGCACGGCATGATTGGAATTACATACTCCATGCCTTTTTTGGATCCGCAACTTTCACTTAGAAATATGTGTTTATGTTTCTCCTATGTCTTTCCAGGCATGGTGAGTTCGTTTATCTTTACTGGTGAGTAATATTCCATATTCTGGATGTTCTGCAGTTTTTTTTTGTTTGTTTGTTTGTTTTGGTTTTTTTTTTTGTTTTGTTTTTTAACTATTAACTTATTCAGAGACATCTTGCTTCCAAAGTTTGACCATTATGTAAAAGGCTGTGTGGATATGTGAACTTAGTTGAAGTTTTTCTCTTTTCTTTCTTCCTTTCTTCTTTTTTTGAGTCTATTTTTTTTTAAAGCTCTTAGGCTATTTTTCATTCAAGAAGGAGGGGGTAATTTCTACAAAACCCAGGGGAGATGGACTGTGCTCTGAACTATTCTCTTGGACCTGCTTAATTGTTTGAAGTTGAAAGGAAATGCACAAGCTGCCACTTCTTTCCTTTTTGTGTTCCAAACTGTGCATCTGTGTCTGTATTCTCTCCCTCCTAATGCTGCTGGAGGGGTGCGTGGCAGGGGTGCTGGGACCATCACTCACAGCCCTCTGTTGCTTTTGACAACCCTCCACTCCTTGTCCTCAGCCTTGAGATCTCAGAGAGATTTCTAGAACACCTGGAAAATGCACCCATTGTGTTTGAATGCTCTGAGGGAAAATGAACAGCAAATGAAAGGGTGAGAGAGCATCCTTGCTTCATATGATGCCGTCACGCTAGTCCTGGCCCTTTAAAACATCATTTCTAGCAAAGAAAAGCATGTGCACCATTTAGAGAGTTTAAAGATCCCTGTGGCATGCCAAGGCTCTGGCTGGGGAGGGACCGCCCCTGCTCCCTACTGTCCCCTTCTGGTGTCATCTCCAGGACCAATCACCCCAGAACTGCTACTGTCTTTCTGCTTTTCTGTCCATTTTCCTAGACCAGGGCTTTTCTGGCACACCCTAGAGACATTGTTATCATGATGGCATGGGGTCAGAGGCCAGCAAACTGCTAGCATCCCACAGCATGCAGCGGTCCCCACAGCAAATGATGGGAACGGCACAGGACTGAGAGACTCGATAGATGATGTGTTAGTGCCCAGTGCTCTGCAAGGTGGGCTCACAAATTCCAGGTGTCCGTTCCGGTATTCATTTCCTAATTTAACAGTTTTGAATAGAAACCATTGACTTTCTAGTATTTCAGCTTCTCATTACACAACAGCATGCCTTTTGTCTTTGCCACTAAGGTTTGTTTTCTTCCTTCCATTCCTGGTGCTCAGATACCTTACCACGTGTGCCTGACTTTAAATTGTTTTCCATTTAAGTCTGATTCCCTGCAGAATTCTTCTCTGTAGACTAGGGAGGCCATTAACTTATAATCTTCCTGCCTCAGCCTCTGAACAGCAGGGGTTACAGACTTACACCACCAGGACAGGCTAACCACTGTCTGTCTGACTGTCTTCCTTCCTTTCAAAAAGATTTATTCATTATGTATACAGCACTCTGCCTGCATGAATGACTGCAGGTCAGAAGAGGGCACCAGATCTCATTACAGATGGCTGTGAGCCACCGTGTGACTGCTGGAAATTGAACTCAGGACCTCTGGAAGAACATCCAGTACTCTAACTCTTTGAGCCATCTCTTCAGGCCCCTCTGTCTTTCTTAAAGCTTCATGAAAAATATCCTTTCATTTGTTGATGGGTTTTCTTCTGGAGCAACTCAGTGTCCAGTCAGCATTCTTGTTAGAGCACTTCTGATTGTCACTATATGCTCCTGCGATCCTAGTAAACTGCCTTCCTCCTGGTCCTTTGACTACACCCCGCTCTTTTCCTGATCACACCCTGACTCGCAATGTCCCTTCTTGTCCCCTTGTTCTCACCCACCTGCGCTCAGCTCATGTTGACTTTGAAAATTTTTGGTTTTTCTTTTTTACAATTTCTTTATACTAAATTTTGATCATTTCCCCCTCTCTTGTACTCTCATCCCCCCCCCTTTTCAATTCTTCTTTACTTCAATCCTTCCCATTTTGATGCCTTCTTTTTCTTTGCGTGACCAACTAAGTCATTTAATTACAGTTGCTTGTATTAAGGTACGTCGAACCCACTTTCCAAACAGTTTTCAACACTTTACTTAAACTAGCTCCCCTGTAGTGTTCCAGTGTCCTGTCTTTTCCTTTATGATGTTTATAGATTAAAAATGTGCATGTGCTTTTTCTTTTTGAGACAGGGTTTCACTGTGTAGCATTGGCTGACCCAGAACTTGATATTTAGACCAAGTTGGGTTTGAAATCACAATGATCCATCTGTGTTAGGATTAAGGGCATGTGCCACCATGCTTGACTCACAAATTGATCTTTTCTAACATTCTTATATTACAGATAAAACCACAGAGTTGGGAAGAAAATTCAGCATACCATAATTCCTTTCAGTTATGTTATGGGCCTAGACATAAGTGCTCTATTGCAACTATAGCAAACTGTTGTCTGAGCAACTGACTGATCTCCAATCAGTATCATCACTTTCTACCAGGGATGACCCCAAATGACAAAAACCAAAACCAAACAGAACAAACCATGCATCTGAAACTACAATTAACATCGGCTAAATGGTTATCTGAGGGGGTGGGAGCAAGACAAGTTAAAAATGAAGCACACACACATACACACTCAAACACACTCACACACACACACTCACACACACACACACTCACTCACACACACACACTCAGTCACACACACATACACACACTCACACACACATACACACACTCTCACACACACACACTCACACACACATACACACACACACTCACATACACTCACTCACATACACACACATACACACACAGAGAGACAGAGAGCAAGAGTTTGAGTGACACACACACACACACACAAACATACAGAGAGACAGAGAGCAAGAAAGAGACAGACAGATACATAGAGATAGACAGAGAATGAGAGATAAATAGATACAGAGAGACAGATAGACAGACACAGAGAGAGAGAGACAGACACAGACAGAAAGAGACAGAGAATGAGAGATAGATACAGACAGACATACAGACACATACACATACACACACACACACACACTCACTCACACACACACACACTCACACACACACTCACACACCAGAACAAGAGAGGGCAGTGAATTATACTAACCTTGGGGGAGTTGGAGCACCCCAGTGCTTATGCCTGAGACCAAGTCACCCAGCACATACTCCTTGAATTTATATGCTGGCAACCACTTAGTGATGGGCAAGAACATGTAAATGATGTTTCTTATTTTTTTAGGAGTACACCTAGGGAGACAAAGACACAGATCCAAGTGTCAGTGAGGAACGTCTCTGTGGACCTCACATGGAGGGGTTTTCAGCCCCCCGAGTGATAAGGAACAACCCATAATTGGTGATGGGGATGCTACTGAACAGGGTGGGTGCCACGGACAGAGAGGCTGAGCTATCCCTGGGGGACAATTCAGAGGGTAGATGTTTTAGAGTTATGTGGAGAATTTGAGAACAGATATGTAAACCCTATGTAAGGCACAGTGGAAAGCCAATAAACATGGTAAGCTGGTTAGTTTAATTAAACAAACATAGCTTACAGTCATCTGGGAAGAGTCTTACTGAGGAATTGTCTGGGTCAGATTGATCCACGGGCACGTCTGTGGGGAAGTGCCTTGACGCTAACTGCAGTACACCCAGTCTATTGTGGCACCATTCGGCAAACCGGAGAGGAGGACAGAGCTATCAGGGGTCCACCCGTGTATTTATATCCGGCCTCTGCTCTTGGCTGTGGGTCTGATGCTTGCCGTTGCTACTTTGGCCGCCTGCGATAATGGTACTCTAAGCTAAAGAAACCCTTTCCTCCCTTACGTAGTTCTTTTGCCAGGCTGTTCATTACTGCAACAGAACGGAAACTAGGACCCACGGTGAAATACGTGGTGCTCATGTGACCAGCCAAAACCCCAACACCAGCCGAACCGCTGTGGGTGGCTCTGCAAACTGGGAGCTCGCCATTCGTTCTTCCTGCAGCTCGCCAGAAAAACCCTCCCTTACACGTGTGACCTTGCAACTCTCTGCCTCAGAGGAGGAAGTGGTTAAACGCACGTGAACGCCTGCTTTAGTTTATCCCCGATGGACTCCGAGACTTTGTCCTTTACGTGCAGTCTCTCCTGGAGGACAGGATGACTGAAGATAGGCCTTTCCACGTAGTACTTCTGGGTCTCTGCAGGGATTTCATTTTCTTCAGCATGATCCATGGTCTGTAGTTATTCACCAACAGCAGGAGACAAGCATTTCCGGATGGCCACTGAGGGAGAAAATAAAAAAACACCTTAGACGGTAAAAGGTCTCTTCCTCAGGATCTTCTAGGCTCTGAGGATTCTCGGGAACCGCAGAACACATATTGTTGTGCAGGATAGGCACTTACAAATATAGTGAGCATAAATAAATAAATTTAAAGAACACCCATAAGCCTTATTCATTCCCCTTCAGAGAAGTAAATAGGTAACTTTAAATGTTCAACAAGAGTTCATGTTAAGTTTGTCCTGCATTCCACTGCCTCTAGCTCTGCATAGGGAGAAGTCAGGAACACTCTGACCAGTTATATGTCAAACAAAAGGAAAGACGGAAGATTGGTCCTTAAGTTGACCTCACGTCTTGGGAGGTATTTTACCCTTTCTGAAGGTTTCATTTACTATTCTGCACAAAGCTGAGGCTTGTCACCCCATGGAGGAAGTCCTTGGTGACTTTTACAGTAGTCCCAAGTTAAAACCATCAAGACACCAAGATACTGTTTTAAAGTTGGCTATATTTGGAACAGTGTAGTGAATTGTTACTTTTTCCTTTGATACACACCAAAAATTACTTGTATAAGTAAAACATGTGCAGAACAAAAACCCACATGGTTGTATGCATGGATATATAAGAATGCTTATAGGAGAATTAAAATACTAATTGGAAAAATACAAATACCTAAAATACACATTGTATACATAAATGCATACTAGCTGAAAGAAATAAAGTAGCTATATACACATAATTATTAATAAATCTCAAGGACTCACTTTTTAAATAAAAATGAGACATAAGGGGCATTTATACATAATAAAAATGAAAAGATTTCAGGACCTGGGTAGCTGATGTGGAAAAATCAAGTATTTAAGTCTCTAGCCTGGGCTACATAGTATGAGGCTATCTTGAGCTGCACAGAACGATCCTGCCTTTAAAAAAAACATAAAAATCACTTCTAACAATAATAAAATAATAAACACAGAGACCAGAGTGGAGAAAAGAAGAGTAAGACTGGAAAGCGCTTGTCATGCGGTTTCGAAACAAACGGCATCTGCAGCATTTTAGGTTGTGGCAGACTGGGTCTGACTGGTGAGCTGTGGTAGGAAGGTTGTGTCAGCCAGGCTTTATGTCACTGTCATCAAGCCCTTGAGCGAAACAGCTTAAGGGAGGAACTAACTTTCATTCCACGGTAGCAGAGGGGTATGGTACTACAGAACGGGTCTCCTCATGGTAGCCAAGAAGAAGGGAGAAAAAGAATAAGGTGGGTGTCAGAGGGAGGAGGGGGAGGGAAAGGGGAAGAGAGGGAGAGAGGAAGAGAAGGGGAGAGAGAGGGAGGGAAAGAGGGAGAGAAGGAGGGGAGAGAAAGGGGAGGAGAAGAGGGAGAGAAGAGGAGAAAGAAAGAGGGGAGGAGAAAGGGGAGAGAAGGGGAGGAAGAAAGAGAGGAGGGGGATAGAGGGGAGGAGAAGAGGTGGAGGGAGAGAGAAACTGAGTCCTTTGGAATCTTCAAAGCCATGCTGGGTTCCCAAAGGTAAGTTAAGTTGGGGTTAAGTAAATATATGGTTTTATGTGGAGCCCTGGAATTATGGTTTGATCATTTTGGTCAACACAGCCCCCCTTACAGTGAGAAGTCAGGCTTTTAGCTTTTATGAAACCAAAATCACAACCAAGGAGGGGATGTGCTTAAAGCATTAGACAAAGACAATTACATACGTTCAAGGAGACTGAAAATTCAGCAGCCTGGAACAGAACGGAATGTTAGTAACGACTTTGAATACAGCAAGGGTGACAGGGAAGTACCACAGGTGGCATGTTTTTTGTTGCTTCCAAAGTTTGTGTTGGAATCTAATTGTCCATTCAGGAGCACAAGGATGCATGGCTGTTGTGAGTGGTTGAGGTGCAGGACTCTGTCCTCATCCCTGAGCTTTGGTGACCTTTGATGGAAGGAGTTTGTCTGTTCTCTGCCAGCTAAGGACATGGTTTGTGGGGGTGTGCTATAGAAGTACACATAAGCCAGGACAGGAGCGCCTCCAACAGGCTCAGAAAGGATCACATCTCTTATTTGGAGTTAGCAAGGCTCCCTAGTGGCCTCTCATCCTTGTGTTATCTGTCTGCCTGTTTTTGTGGCCACTTAAGAAATCACTATGGTGACAATGAGATGCAGCAGAGGGGACAACACAAGACTGCCCCCCCTCCACCTCTTGCTTTTGACATTGTGTCACAGTGTAGCCCACAGTGACCTTGAACTTGGACCAGCCTGCCTCAGTTTCGCTGGGATACAGCCATGTTTTACGACACCCACCCGTGTTCTTCTGGTTATGCCAAAGTCCTTAAAAGCTCAGGAATTCTACATTCACATGAGTTTCTGAAGGCCACTTACCCCCCCCCCCCATTTTCCTGGAACCTTAAAGTTCCTTTTATTTTATGACCAGGTATTACATGCATATTGTAAAAGTTCCTCAAGGCATTCAGAGGCGCAGGTTTCACGCGGTGTTTAAAACACTGGCTTTGGACTCTGCTTAAGCCTGGAATCTCTTCAGTAACATAAAAACAATTTATTTGAAAGTGTCCTAAGATGATTCAAACAGTTCAAGTTGCATAATACCAGTTTACAATTTAAGGCAGAGAACCAGATATGGAAAAGACTCAAGGAAATGACAAAAGAACAAACTTTAGCTTTTAGGAAATTAATAAAATTTAAAATCCAATGAGATTATTTTTAAATAGAAGTTTTATATCAGAAATATAACCAATATAATATTGTGTTAAAATAACATAATTGCCAAATGTAATTGAAACCAGTGTTGCAGGGGAATTTTAATTCGGTAAAGACGTGTTAGTACCAAACACACTTCCAAGCTTGCCGTTTGCCATTTTTTGTGTGGCTCACTGGTGCTCAGCTCTGTCTGTTACTGGAGTCGCCTGCGCAGCTTTAACTACACCTGATGTCTGTTTCCTTCGCCATGGATTTTGATCTAAGTGTTCTGGGAATCCGGCAGGGACGAAGTGTTTTAAAAGCTCTCAGGTGTTCTACTGTGTAGTCAGCTGAGATAGAAAACTATTGATTAAGCTGGTGTGATGACTCCTACCTATTATCTCAGTACTTGGGAGGCTGAGGCAGGAGGACTGCTGAGAGTGTCAAGGTCAAGCTGGGCTACACAGTGAGACCTTATCTCCGAAAACAAGCAGTAACAACAAAACCAATACAAAATTATTGACCAGGTGATGGCGAAACAAATACCCATACCTGCCTGCCTGCCTGTTACCCACCCACCTACCCTCTTGCCTATGTACCCATCTACCTATCTACCCAGCCCCTGTCTATACATCTTACTAAAAATAAAAAGGAAATAAGATGTAAGCAAGTTGTGCAAAGTATTTGTCTCTTTTTTGTCTTCCAAAATTTAATACGAATTATGGAAGAAATATTCAACTTAGGTTCAAGTTATGTTTCCAACATCTATGAAGCAAAAACAATTGGAATACTTTATAATATCTTTTATTTCAGATTTTTAGATCTGAAACAGCCTTGGAGATGGTTCACCATAGCTTTCCAAGGTGAGAATGAAATCATTTACACTCTGGGTAAGTGACTTACTTGTCCATAAACATCTACAATCACAAACTCCGTTTCCTAGTCAAAGTAATCAAACCTTAAAGTCATGTCCCTTTGTAAACAAAGGTTGTTTCCAATTTATTAGCCTTCAGTTAAGAGCTGAAAGTAGCCTTTGGAAAATGGAGATTTGTCATGGTTCTGTGGCTTATGCTCCATATTGGGCCTTAGAATTGAGGCCCAGTCCTGCTTCTGCTCTAAACACAGTGTACTCTCTGGACCTGAGCTTTCCAGGCTGGGGTCATGTCAAGGTCACCTGCCTGGCTTTAGTTTTCCAATCTTGCAATGTTTTATTTTCTCTTCATGTGTGTGAATGCATTCGAAGTATATGTGTGCCGTGTGTGCGCGTGCACACAGTTACATGCAAGAGTGCAGGGAGGAGGGCAGAAGTCAAAACTAGGGGTTGTCTCTAAGGAGTTGTCCATCTTGGTGTCTTACTGGGCCCTGAACTTCACCAGCTAGGCCAGTGTGGCTGGCCAGTGAGCTCTGGGCAGTCACTGTTGCTGACTTTCCAGCACTGGGCTTGTAGAAGCAAGCTACCTTGCCTGACATTCTGGGTAGGTGCTGGGGACTAAACTCAGACCCTCATGCTTATGACGGCAGACAACAGAGATGCCTCCCCATGCCTTGGAATTTGTGATTTTTTTCAAGTTCATGGAGTGAGAGCCATGCACAACCTGTTGGCTTCATCGCAAGACAACCTATGATGTCACGATGATCTTGCTTGTCTACTTGAAAACTGGGGAGAGGCAGCCTCAACCAAAGAATTGCCTCCAACAGAGTGACCCAGGGACAGGTCTGTCGAACATGTTCTTGATTACAACTTGATGTAGGTGGGCCTGGGCGGTATAAACATGGTTGCTGAGTTTGGCCAATAAGCAGCCGACCTCCACGGTGTCTGCTTCAGTTCCTGCTTCGGTCCCATCTGGTTCCTGCTTCCAGCTCTGGCCTGACTCTTTCGATGATGGACTATAAACTTTAAGCTGAAGGTTGCCTTCTCCCCTTGAGTTGCTTTTGGGTCTGACGTTTACCACAGCACTAGACAATGAAGAAAACAGAATCCACTCTGGTGGTTTATGTTTGGCGACTGGTATGCAGGCTCAAACATGCTTGTCACATCCCCATGGAGATTACTCGCTTTGATGGGTCTCCTTCTCCATCTTTATGTTCACTTTTAAATCACCTTGTGGAAATGCATACTTAAAATGCTTGCATTTAAGGTAAGTATATACCCATGAAGCTCTCCCCACAGTCAATACCATGCACACATCTGTGACTTCTGGGGGCTTTCTCTCACCGTCTTTGCGACTTTGTGACAAGAACATTTAATTAGATCTACCTCCTTCTTAACATTGGGAATGTGTAATAGCTCATTCCTAGCTGTGGGTACTGGGTGCTCTAGCTCTTCCGGATTTAGTTCTCCTGCATAGACAGCACTGAAGCCTCCTCACTAACTCCCTCATTCTGGTCCCTGGCAACGACCTCTAATTTTGCTCCCTCAGCCTAAATCAGAGTTTCCGGAGAGAACATTCTAAGAAGAGAATTTGACTTTTGCTCAAAATGTCAATCTGTTTTGCACTTAGACAGGTGTGAGTAGATTCTGGGCGTGGAGCTAGGAGCACTCACAAGCAGGGAACACCACCTTGAAGTTTTGAAGCTGAGTATTTTCTTTGGTCGCAGGGTATCTGTGCTGGTTAGATTTTTTTTTTTTTTTTTTTTTTTGACACAAAGAAGTCACCTGGGGAAAGGGAGCCTCCACCGAAGAGCTGTTTCCACCATAATGGCTGCTGGGCCAGTCTGTGGAGCCTTGTTAACCTACAGCTCCTGGTGCTCTTTCTTCGAGAACCCTGCTGTAAATGGCCGCAGAGCATTCAGTGTGCAATATCTTCCATGGTGTGTTTAATTTATCCTTACAATGCCTCATCGAGGCTAAATATGAAATTCAGAGAAAGGGCTTAGAATATAGTCTTCAGAATTCAGCAATTGTAATCTCAGTAGGTAAGAATCTGTATTGTAGGTGGAGGCTTACTATTTTGCCTTGGGCGGTCTCGAACTCTTGGACTCAAGAAATCCTCCTGCCTTGGTCTGCCACCTGGCTGCTACTACAGGCTTGTACTGCCCATATCTTTATATTAACATTTAGTTCCTTTATTTTTTTAACCTGCTGTATTTCACATGGGCTGAGATACTGATTTAAGAATTCATTTAGATGATGTATACTGAGTTTCTCTTTACATGTTAGATTGTAACGTAGAGCTTGGCTACACTTAGAGACCAGTAAATTATCATTCACTGCCTTAGGGCACATTGCCAGCTGCCTCTGAACACTTCCTATGGATGTGCAGGCCCATGAGACGTGGTGAAGCACATGGGGAAGATGGAAGTTTTGGGATGGGACCAAGAGGAAAAATGAAGGTCCAGGAAATGAGACTGATTTTTTTTTTTTGGATACATAAAATATGCTCCTTTTTTTTATTATGCCCACTGTAAAAAGTTGGAAACTTACACTTCATCCATAAATTACCTATATTAAGTGTATATTATAAATGTACACATTTGTACAATACACTTATATGTGGTCTATTTATATGGTTGAGAAACCATTTTGGCAGCTTTGATTTCTATCTTGTCATTGTATTAAAGTCATTTTGCTATGTCATTAAAGTTTTTATAAGCATAGATTCTAATGGGTATATGATATCTTCTAATATATTTATAATGATTTATTTAATTACTCTTTATTGATACTTATTTGGGCTTCTTCCATATTACAAATGGATATATATATACATATATATATATACTTATGTACACATATAAATATATAAATATATGTATATGTAATATTTAAATGATGTTAATACTAATTATTTTTTAAGGATTTATTTATTTATATAAGTACAGTGTAGCTGTCTTCAGACACACCAGAAGAGGGCATTATATCCCATTACAGGTGGTTGTGAGCCACCATGTGGTTGCTGGGAATTGAACTCAGGACCTCTGGAAAAGCAGTCAGTGCTTAATCGCTGAACCATCTCTCCAGCTAGTTGATACTAATTATAAGTCATACTTTATATAAGCACATTAAAACAGACAGAATTAAAAATATGAACAGTTTGTGTTAATGGGGGGGGGTCTTATGAAACACAATAGTCAAAACCAGTTACAACTGTTAGCTGTTATGAAACTAGGCAAAGAGTCACAGTGTCCCTGGCAGCAGACTTGTGTGCACATTCAAAGTGTCGCAGGCTCTGATGACACTGGGATTGGGTTTAGTTTGTCCCAGCTCACAGACTATCTCTTATCCTAACTGCCTCCTCGCGTGTGCCTTAGACTGATTATGGCAGTGTTTGTCTAGCTTGGTTTGCATCAAATTAATGATGGGTATATGTTCCCACTTGTCATGATTTATTGCTTATAAAGAAAAGTGGTTAAAGCCAGAAGAGAAGCTGGGCTTAGGGAAAATCCCAGAAAGGCTCAGATTTTGAAGGACCTCTGAATAACACACAACCCAGAGTGGTAGCTGTGGGAGGTCACCTTGATGGTGAGACTGGGGGATGGTCAGGAAACACCGAAGACATCGGTAGAAATCCTGCTTCGGTGGTTACAGAAAAAGAGACTGGGTGAGAAGGCTCAGATCTTAGAGGGCCTGAGAGGCACAATGCAGGTTCTTCTCTGAAGCCATCGGCTCTTGCTGCTTACCCACACCCCATGTTTCTTTGTCCTCCTCAATCCCAGTGGGGACTCCTGATCAAAACTCCTCTGCCATGGAGAAAGGCTCAGCTTTGTTGAAGAAATTGAATCCCTTTAAGCACAGATCAGTTATGACCACATAAAGCTGATACATTGCAAGACTTATCCTCCAACCAAGAACGCTTGAATATCATTATCATTAATCTTAACAAGACAGCCTCTAGAATCTCTGCAGGAAGGGCCCAGTGATTCAGTCTGAGGCTGAATTTAAATGTCAGATACTTCAAGAGGCAAACATCCTTCTATGAAAATAGAAGGAGGGAGATTCTGCTGGCTGGTCTAGGCGGTTCCCCCCGAAAATAATAACATTTAATCAAAATCGCATGGACTGAATAAAACTTAATGTCCTGTAAAGGAGCAGAGGATGAAAAATGGCAAGCTACTACACCCTTCCTCAGCTGTTGTTCTAGTCCCTAAAGTAGTTGTTGTTATTATTATTATTATTATTTAATCAGTTTATCTTTATTGTTATTTGTGGGTATGGAGGCTTGAATCTTGGGCTTTGTACGTGCTTTTTATTTTCCCTTTTATTTTGAGGCCAAATCTAGCTATATTGCCTGGGTTGGCCTTGAACTGGTGATCTCCCTACCTCAGTTTCCCAAGGAACTGGCTTCACTAGCCCTCATTCCAGACCAGTCTCTGGCAGGTTTGTACTTGGTAATACCGGGTGGGATTGGGTGAGGTTGGGCTGTGTGTTTAGGTTTTCTTCTTCTGGATGAAAGATTGTAGCCCAGGTTAGCTTCAACCTCACTCTATAGCAAGAATGACTTCGATTTTGTATCCTTATACTTCCGCCTCACCCTACCCCCAGGAGATGATGCCTGGTTTATGTGGCGCTGGGGAACCAAACTCAGGTCTTGTCTGATAGACAAGCAAACATCCAGCTGAGATACAATACTTCACAAGCTCTCTGTTTTTTATATTACATCTTCGCACTCACCCAACCACCATGACTGATTTCCAGATCTCTATAGCTGATATGGTGCTGTGTAACTGTAGTTCCAATTAGTTGGGAGGGTGATCAGGAGATCCCTTGAGCCTAGGAACTGGAGGCTATCCCAGACAACGCAGACTTCATTTCAGAAAACAAGTGAACTCTGGAATCAAGAACCATTGCTCTAAACAGCAAAAGTGTATCTATTTAAACAGTTTATCAAATTTAGACTTTATCTAAGAATGTTCACCATGAAAAATGAATTTTCAAATGAGTTTATGCACCCATGTTTTTGTTAAGTTACATCTTTATGTTAATTTATTTACCCATATAACCAATTAGGTCAATTTTTTTCCCTCCTGGTCTCTGTTCTGGAATTTTTATTAGACATTTGTTGAGGCATCTTGTGTGTCTAGTTCTTTTGTGTGTATATGTGGTATCTCTCTGTGCTTGTGTGTGTGTGTGTGTGTGTGTGTGTGTGTGCTGTATTTCTCTGTATATGTGTGTATGTAAACAAGCACATGTGCATACATGTAGAGGCCCACACAGGACACTGGGTTTCTTCTATTGCTCACCCTCCCATTGCCTTGAGGCAGAGCCTCTCACTGAACCACAGGTTCTTGTATTTTCACTGAGCTCGCTGTTTCCACCTGTCTCTGACACCTCATGCTGAGGTTGCAGGCATGTTCAACTTTCTGATGGGGCTCCTGGGGACTCAAACTCAGGTCTTCATTCCCGCCAAGAGAGCGTTCTTTCCCAGTTCTGTTGTCATGTGTCCTCTTCCCATTTAGATCTCCAGCTTTTTATGTCACTGATTTGATTCTAGCTCATTTTCTCAGATTCAGCATTTGCTTCATTAATATACTTTTGGCTAGGTTATTAAAACGGTAGATTAATTCAGACACTTTAGGGCCAGCAAGCTTAGTGGGTAAGGGTATTTGCCTGAGTTTGATCCTAGATTCATAGCGGAAGGGATGAATTGATTTCACTAAGTCGTTCTCTGACCTCTACATGTGCCGTGGCACGCATGCTCCTAGCACCCCATGTAATAATAAAGTTTAAATATTTTAAACTAGTGTCCATATTTTCATTATTATACCTTTTTGAAATGGGCTTATTTAATTTTCATATTATCTGGTTTCCCTTGTTATTTTATTTATTTATTTTTTAAGACAAGGTCTCTCTATGTAGCCCTGGTTATCCTAGAACACATTCTAGACCAGGCTGGCCTTGAATTTACAGAGATCGTCCCACTTTTGCTCCCAAAGTGCTGGGATTAAAGGCATGGCTTCATGTCTGACCCTCTCCTGCTTTTTTATTTATTCAATATTTTTAACACATTTATCATCTTGTTTTTGTATTTTTTTTCCTTTTGAGACAAGGTCTCTGTAGCCCAGCCCAGCCTTGAAGTCACTGTGCATCTGAGGAGGGCCTAAACCTATGGTCTTGCTTAACGTGGCAAGTGCTGAGAACTCAGGTGTATTCCACTTTATTAGTTGTGTCATTCTGGGTTTAAAACCCAGGGCTTCATACATCTTGGACAAGCACTATGCCAAAAGAACTAGATCCCTAACCCTTTGTATTGTTATGTATCTGAAGCTGGCCTTGAACTCTTAATCCTCCTCCCATAGTCTCCAGAGGGCTGAGACTAAACCCATATACTAGCATGCCACCAGCCTTTCCAATTTTTTCCCCAACAACTTTTTAAAATTCATCTTACATCCAGATCACAGCCCCCCTTTATTTCAACTCTTGTCCTTACAAGTTCCTCTCTCCACTGCTCCCTCTCATTCTCCTCAGAGAAGGGACCCCTCCTTACATACCACATTTAGTCTTAGCAGGCAGATCCTCATCTAGGCCCAACTAGGCAGTCCAGGTATCAAGAGGGCCATCCAATGGCAGAGAACAGAGACCAAGATGGCTCCTGCTTTGCTTGTTGCCTTTGCAATGTTTTAACTTCTCTTTCTTTCTCCCATTTTCCTTCTTTCCGTTTTTCCTTTTTTCCTTCTTTCTTCTTTCCTTCTCTCCCTCCCTGTCCCCTTTCTTTTGAGACAGGTTCTCTCTCTCTCCTTACATAGTTCTGGCTATCCTAGAACTCAGCATGTAGACCAGGCTGGTTTTAAACTCACAGAGATCCTCCTGAGAGATTAAAGGCATGTACCACTGCATTTTAATTTTTCTTATAACTGCGTTCTTAGCTGATATTCATTCCCTTGGAGTTGACCTGTTTTTCACATTGTGAACACATCTGAAATGAGAGGTGATTCTCTGGGTGTTCCTGTGTGCTTACATTTTGGTATCATCCCTGGACTCCGTGTTTTCCCCACCAGGGTTCTGGAGGACTTATTGGTTGTTGTGATTTAGATATCAAGCATTTCATCTAGCAAAGTCTCATGTGTTGAAGGGTTGGTTCTCAGATGGTGGATCCAAACACTGGGATTTACAGTATTAGATTAATCAATGAATTAATAACTGCATTGCCGGATTCATAACTTAATTGTGTTGGTGGACACGTTAGGACCCTTTAGGGGTGGTAGAAGGAAGTAGATTACTGGGGACATGATTTTGGGGGCTATGTCTTATCCTGGAACTCTGTTTTCTCCCTGCTTTCTGTTTACCATGGGTGAGTTGGAGCTTTGTATAGGTTCTGCCTCACCACAGCCATGCTTAGGAACAACAGAACCAAGTGTCCATGAACCGATATCTCAGAAACAGCGAGCCAGTAGTAATCTATCTTCCTTAAAGTGGCCCCTCTTGAGTATTAGCCAGGATGGATACAGACTAAGAGTTCGTACTGAGCGTCTGCACTTCTGTTGCTGTTTAACAATTGCTTGAGGTTTCTGAGCCATGGCAAGAGTGTCATTTTGAGATTTATGTGTAGCACAGACCTGGGCTTTGCTTGTCCAAGACTGACTTTGTGTTGAAATTCCCATTCACGGCCTGGAAAACTTGCTTCTCTATGTAGTTACTCAGCTTCCCTTGTTTTGTGGTGACAGATGTGAGAGGTCACTGGGCTCCAGGCTGGTCCAGTGCTTGAATCCCAGTATGTAGCACTATGTATTCCAAGATTATTCACGTAAATGCTTCGCTACATGTTATCATCTGTGTGTGTGTTTGTATGGGACGGGGGAGCAGAAGGAGTGAGCTAAGCCCCTGACGTTCCTGTCTTACTGTAACTACTGTCCATTCCTAGTTCATTAGTAAATGGGACTTGTTTCATTCCTAGTCATTCACCTTGCCGTATCACCCGCCTGCTGTAAACTTTCTAAGCCAGGTGTTTATTGTTTTGATTTTGAGGTAGGGTCTGGTTATTCTGCCCAAACTGAATTTGAACTAAATCCTCTTAATCCAGGCTCTTGAGTAGTGGGATTCCTGGTATGCACCATGGTGCCCAACACCCAAGCTGGGGAAACAATGTCATCATGGGACGCTTTCTTTTCTTTTTCTTTCTTTCTTTCTTTCTTTCTTTCTTTCTTTCTTTCTTTCTTTCTTTCCTTCCTTCCTTCCTTCCTTCCTTCCTTCCTTCTTTCTTTCTTTCTTTCTTTCTTTCTTTCTTTCTTTCTTTATTTCTTTTTTCAATCCAGGACCTTTATTTCTTTTTGTACATTAGGCCATGAATTCACAGGGAATGGGCTCCTGCAGCTCAGGCTCTTTTCCCTTAGTCCTCACAAAGTGCGCATCTCTGGATGGCTCAGGATGGCGCTTCAGCTGAACCCAGGTGCCTTCTCCTTGGCTTCCTTTTTCTTCTGATCGTTCTCCTTCACCCGCTTCAGGAAGCCGTCTCTGCTCTTCGAGATCTTGATGTGCTCAGTCTGCACATTGATCCTCTTGGCCAGAATCCTGCCCATAACTTGCTTGTTGGTAATGATGCCCATGGCATGCTGGGTGACATTGTAGACACTGCAGGTTTTGCCGTGGTAACACTTCTTGGGCATTCCTCTCTGAACAGTGCCCATTCCCTGGATGTCTACAACATCACCCTTCTTGTAGATTCACATGTATGTGGACAAAGGAACAACTCTATGTTTCCTAAAAGGCCTAGAGATCATATGGTTATGAGTTAACTGGAAGGTGGCTGCCGCAGCCGAAAGGAAGAGGGCGGGGCTGCTAAAGACATTGTATTTGGGGGTTAGTTCTGCCATTTTTATCTCCGTATCTTCCTCTGTGCCTTTGCCCTCATTTTGGTGGGGCACGTGCTCGGGCCACTCTTTTAGCAAGTGCCACTGGAAGTAGGTGAGGTGCCTTTGAATGCCTCAAGATAGCTTCACTTCACTTACACGGAAGTGATGGTTTTACTGACAGTAGATTTCTATGTACAAAATCATGCTCCCCAACCAAACTGAAAGAATTAATCCCACAGAATCCGATCCATTCCTGAGAAGCTTTCTGCCAGTTCGATGGCTTTCCCGTGAGAAAGCTCTGGCAGTCTATGCCCCCCTGACTTTGAAACTTGGGCTAGAGAGATGGCTCAGTGGTTAAGAGCACTGACTACCCTTCCCAAGGTCCTAAGTTCAATTCCCAGCAACTACATGGTGGCTCACAACCATCTCTAATGGGATCTGATGCCCTCTTCTGGTGTGTCTGAAAATAGCTACAATATACTCATACATGAAATAAATGAATCTTTAAAACAGAATGCACTGACTTTGAAACTTTTTATCTCTGGATGTCTAGTCATTCGATACCTCTGTTTACATTAAAATGCTTAAAAAATAGAATTATATTACTTCCTCTTCCGTCTCCTCCATCTGCTCCCATGGCTGCTTCCTACTACCTCTGAAACTGATAACTACAATAAAGGAAGCAAGGCAATCAGTCTGTCTGTGTGTCTGTCTATGTATGTATCTACACATCTGTCTGTCTATCTATATACAACCTGCTGACTCCATTTTATTATAGGATTTTTTTTCTCCTGTAATTTCTTGGTCAACTGCTTCCCTTCGATTTGTTTTCTCCCGACATTCTAGTAGATTCACTGAATTGTTTTCTTTTCACCCCATTCTTGCCTATTCTTGGCATATTCTTTATCTCTTGGTTAGGCAACATGAGAGACTTAGATTGTTTTATTGGGCTGGAGAGATGGTGCTGATTGTAAAGGTATGTGCTAAGCACAAGGACCAGGGCTGGAGCCCACATGGTAAAAAGAGGGAGTCAGTTCCTGAAGATTAAACCTGCTCAGGAACCATGACCCATATGTCTGTGCACACATACACACATATAAAATTAATAGCATTGTAATTACTTTTAAAAATGACTTTTAGGCTAAGAAGTATTTATTATTATTATCATTGATATTACTACTACTCCTGTATTACTAGATGGGGGGTCTTGCTATGTTGAGCGGGGGTAATACAATGTTACTTTATTAATATGCACAAATTTGTTTAATATTTTTGCCTTATTTTTTAGTTTCTTCTTAATAGTATTCTGGTTTGGTTGTTTGTAAGGAATAGATTTATAATTATTCTAATGGTATCCAGTTTTTTTTAATTTTTAACATTTTAAAAAAGATTTATTAATTTATTTTACGTATGGAAGTAGACTGTTGCTGTCTTCAGACATACCAGAAGAGGGCACCAGACCTCATTACAGATGGTTGTGAGCCACCATGTGGTTGCTGGGATTTGAACTCAGGACCTCTGCAAGAGCAGCCAGTGCTCTTAACCACTGAGCCACCTCTCCAGCCCTCAGATTTTTTAAAAAAAAAAAATTATTTTATTTGCCTTGAATTTTCTTTCCTCTTTCAATAGCATGATTTCTTTTGCTGTTTCTTTTTCTTGCTTCATTATGCATCAGATTCTTCTTGCTTCTACATTTTTTTTTTTTTTTACAGGTTAAGGACAGCATAAACTTTTTATTTATTTTTAACCTAACTCGAGATTCCTTTCTCCACTGTCTGGTCTCTACATACTCAGGAATTAGGCTTTTCACTCCCCAAAATGGAGAAGAGAAGGCTTTGTACACAGAGTCAACCTAGTGGGCAGCTAGTTTCACATTAGAGTAAGAAGGCAGGAGCCAGCCTCCAGGGCAGGGCTCAGCCTCCTTTTGAATGTCAGACAAAAGTGACTTGTGACCGTCTCCCCGTATTTGTGTGTCCTATGCCCAACCGATCCAAGCAACCACAGATAAAACAGATGTGGACAGCAACTGTGTCCTGAATAGGCTGACGTCTTCCTTATCATCCTCCCCAAACAACTTTCTAAATACCATTAACATTGTATCGAGTATTATAATTTATAGAATACTTAAGGTATGCAGGAGGATGTATGTGGATTATATACAAACATTTACATAAGCAACTTGGGTAACTGTGGATTTTGGCAGCTAAGGCACTAGATACAGTCTCCATGACTACTGAGCCAACTGTATCCTGTAGGGTTCACACCCTTATGAGAAACTGGAGTTCACTACAACTAACCACAAGAATTTTGCTTTCAGACACCCCCATTCATGCATGTTTTCCACCTTTGAAGGGTCTGTGCTTACATTCTCTCTCTCTCTCTCTCTCTCTCTCTCTCTCTCTCTCTCTCTCTCTGTGTGTGTGTGTGTGTGTGTGTTGTCCTTAAGAATCACTGGATTTTTTTGTGGTTGTCCTTTAATTCTTTTTAAAAATATGGTATCTTTAGTCTTTGAGTACATTATATCTTGACCTTATTCACCCCCCTGCTCTTCCTCCTATTTCTGTTGGATCCACCTTACACCCAACCTTCCTTCTGAGGTGTTCTTTGTCCCTTGTGTGCTCTTGAGGACCTGTCTGTCTGTCTTTCATTTATCTATCTCTTTTATAACCCACTGTGCCCAATTTATGCTCATTATTCACACTATGTGCAGGACCACCCACTATGTGCGGGACCACCCAGTGGCACATGCTTGACCTTCTAGAAGCCCATGCTTTCAAAGAAAAACAACCCCCCTTCCTTTAGCTGGTGGTAGGGTCTCATGGCCGCTCTCCTGACTCATGCAGGAACGAACGTTGACTGTCTCATCTTGTCCAGCCAAGAACAGCAGCTGTGACTTCATGGGTGAATTGGTCCAGTCATGTCTGGAGGACACTGCCTTGCCCCAGCCCTCCCAGACCTCTGACACTAATTTTTGGTTCTGTTCTGCCACTAACCTGCTTCCAAACACTTCCCTATGTCATTCTCTTTAAAGATTTCCCTTTGTGCATAATTTTACAGCCATTTAAATGGAGTTCTGGGGGCAAATGCCTGTGCTTACTCTCACCAGTAACCTTTGATTTATTACCGTCTATTTTGCAATCTTAGTAGGCATTTTTAAAATTTATCAAATGTACTTTTTATCATGGAATATCTATACGTATAGGGAAGATTGGTGTTTATTGTAGATGGCAGGGGCGAGGCACTATCCTCTTTTTGTTGATCTGCAGCGTCTAGCTTTTCCGTGGTTGAAACTGTTGTCTGGTTACAGAATAACAGGTCAAGCTAAGGGTCAGGACAGGAGCAACAGATGCCTTCTGATTTCCTTTCACAGAATGCTGCAAACACGGGAGTCTTCTGACACTCGACATTAAATTCAGGAGTAACTCAGTGACCATGGAGAATGCCAAAGTGGTGAGCCACCGACAGAGTCAAGTCACCTTCCACCTGTTAGATGACAGGTATTGACGAAGGTGTGAATACTAGGGAAATCTTGTGTATTGTTGGTGGGAACGTAAGTTGGGCCATTTTAGGGAGCAGGATAGAGCCTCCCAAAAACTATAGATAAGAACTAGTATATGCCCTAATAATTCTACTGACACCGTTTCCCAAAGCCACATGGATCATGTCACTGTAGTACTATTCATAAAGGGCAAGACATGGAAACAACCTGACGTCCAGGTACAGATGAATGGACAAAGGAAATACACACAGTGGAATATTACTCTTCAGAAGGGAGGAGATCTTGTCACCAGGGACAATTAAATGGGGACTAGTGGGGGAAAAGTTACCATTTCTAATTGTTTCACAGCATTTCATTATCTTGAATAAAAAAAATAAAACCTAAAGATAATCTTAAGGACCGAGACAAAACTTGTACAACCTTAAACACATTCTGCATATGGGAAGACAAATGCCTGCACAGAACCATATGAATATGCCCTTGAAGTAATAACCATAGGGTTTCCAATAACTTTATGGTGACAATCCATCGTTTCTAAGTATTTTTGTTCGTCCCTTGATTCATTGTAAGCAGTTGGTAAAGAATCAATTATGAAATAGCGACACAACTTACGCTCAAAAGCACGACATCTCACGATTAGCAATAAGCTTATCAAATGAATCCGGCCCTGGAGATGTCTTTAATGGTGGCTGGCAGGGTGGAGGAAAGCAGGTTCTGTAGGTCTTAGGCTTCTGTTCTCAGGTAAGAAATCTGACTGCAAGTCAATTCCCACTCCAGGAAAAAAAAATCCTCCAGCCCAAGACATTCTCAAGACCTAACTAGGACCCTGGGGTTGCCCATCTGGGTCAGATCAGGTGTATCTAGGTCACTAGGTCACCCATGGAGCTACTGCTCCACATACTGAGCAGGGAAGCCCACAAGGAACACAAAGGATCCTGAGTCACAGGCTCACTTTTACCAGCACAGTTGGAATGGGAAACTGTAGAATGAGCCAAAGGGGACTGGGGTGGGGGACAGAAATGAAACATGGCTCTTTGCCTCTCGATCACTGCCTCTTTTCTCCGATAGCTCCTCAGCTCGTCTTTTGTTCTCGCACTAACCTGAGTCTACTGTCTCCACGTTCTTTTGTATTCTAGGTAATGTAGGATATGAAGAGAGGAGGAAAGAGAATGAGGATAACAGTCGCATTGCCACAAGTTATCTCTAATCAACCGATACTTTTTCAAGAATGAAAATGGCAGAAATTACAATGTAATGGCAAGAAGATCAGGTCCCATGCACTAAGTAAGGTTAGCAACAGGCTCTTGTTTTCCTGCCCTGGTCCGGAAATTCAATAGTCTCTGGCTACTTGAGAAAGGTGTGAGGATCACTTTTTATCTCAGCCCGGACACAGAAACTCACATTTCAGCCACCGCCGAGGCGATCATCTTTATTCCTTGCTGACACCTTCCTTCCCCACCGTGACACAATTGCTGATCACTTCTCGGCAGTTTCAAGAGGCTATTAAACACTGGCATGGATACCCAAAGAAGAGATGCTATCGTCTCCTGGGGCCTTTCAGAACAGCTGATTAACACCGATAGGCAGGAGTTTCACCCATCAGAAGAGATGGGAAGCTGAGAACGCAGCAAAGCATTGTGGGAGTAGAGAGGAGGCAAGGCACAGCCCTGAGTCGGGAGACACTGAAGCCGGGGCTGAGATATGCACGTACACGCACGTCAGCATTTGGTGCTGCCGCGGGCTGTGTAGGATGGAGGTTTTGATGACTTTGCTTCTGTCCACAAGGACAGGTTCTCGGGCCAGTTCTTGGTGAACTTCTGTTTTGACTGAACATTAGTCTTTCTTCAAGGAACTTTTCAAAACTAGAGATACCTGGGTTGCCAAGCCAATGAGATAGGAATATTTGCTTTAAAAGTGATGTTTTTATTTTAAAGTAAACTCCCAGGTAATACAAGCATGGAATTCTCCATGCGTGGTTGAAAGCCACTGGCCCTGTCCTGTCTGTCTTCTTGTTACGCACAGAACTGTGACTCATCCGGAGCACATGTCTACTTAGTGGATTAAAGCCATGGCAGCTGTGAATTTACTCATCCAGTGACTTCTACTCATGAGATGCCAGCATTGACCAAGAGCCACTTACCTGCCACTAAGATAGGCTTAAGTCAAAGCTGATGGGCCTCTAAACTAATTAGCTTGATCCAGATTAAGGTACAGTCCTGGTTGACATAAAATGTAAGGATTTCTTTGGTTTAGACACAATCCATTTCTACTTATCTGACCTGCCCATAGGTATTCCCATGAGGGCTTTTACTCACCTAGATCCAACGTATAGCACAAGGGGCAGGGATGACTACCTAGCCAGGAGCTCCGAGCGCAGGGCCGTACACTGCTGAGGGCTGGAAAAGGGACAGTATGCCCTTCCCTACACAAAGAAGAAAGGAAAATTAAACCAGTATTTTTCTGGTTTGTTCTATGAAGGAAATTATACCCAGAATATTTGATACTCCTTTCCCCCCATGATTTTCTTAAAACATTTGTTTGTATGTGGTAGCATGTACGTTATCATATACGCCCAGCATGCAGAGGACAACTCCAGGAAGTTGATTCTCTCTTCCTACCATGAATCCCAGGGATCAAATTTGGCTAGCAGACCTCAGGGCAAGCACACCTTTACCCACTGCACCATCTCCTCAGCCCTTGAAACTCATAGTTAACCCACCCCCTTCCAAGACATAGTTACTGTTATCACAGTGGTTTGTATGGCATGATATTTACATGCTATATTAAAAAAAACCCAAAATGAATATAAAGAGAAAATGTGAGGGTGTGTGAAAGACAAGGTTCAGTGTGTGTGTGTGTGTGTGTGTGTGTGTGTTACTGTGTATCAAACCCAGAGCTTTGTACTGGTTAGAGAAGTGAGTCTCTAGTTCCCTTTAGTTAAGTCAGGGTCTCCTAAGTTGTCCAGGTTGACCTCAAATGTGTGACAGTTGTGTCTCGGCCTCGTGGCTTGAACTATAGGCGTGAACTAGCAGGTTACCCAGCCATTCTGATGCTCCTCAGGACAGACCTGTGTATGAGAAATGGTTCCCTCAAACGGAGCATCAGGACTAGGCACAAGTCTTTTAGGGAGCATTTTTTTGGGGGGTGAACATTTTTTCTTATCCTCGAGGAGAGCAAAAGAAATAGACAAAAGAGAGTGTCAGCTGTGGTGGTGCACACTTGCAGTGCACGAGGACCCCAGAGAGTTGGTTGGGGTGCACGCTCGCAGTGCATGGGGACCGGAGGTGGGAGGACAATGAATTCAGGCCCGCCACCTCAGTTACCTTGTGAATTCAAGGCTAGCCTCGCACACACCAGATTTGGTGAAGGTGGGATGCTCTTAACCTCAAAAGTGACCTTGCTTAATTACAAGATGGATGAGTCTTTTAAGTCTCTCAAATGACACAGGTGGTGCACCTCACTCATAAAGGACATTCTCAAGAAGGCCAGATTGTTCTCTTTGATAGGACATCAACTCATATTCATTCGGTTTGCTTGTCCAAATCCAGGTTTCATGTCTGTTTCCCGCTGTTTATTCGCTCTCTGTCTGATGCTTCATAAGTTGGACACCAGGAGTTTTCTGGAAGGTATGCCACACTCCGAATGCATGCACAGTTTCTTCGAGATAAAATCCCGTGCATTCATAGACTTTGAGAAAGGTTTGCCACCACTGGCTTTCAAGGGGACCCTGGTGTCTACTGTGGAAGGTTTTACATCCAGAAGGCTGAGAACATAGCTCAGCAGAGTGCTTACTCAGCATATAGGAATCTCTGGGTTTGATCCTCAAAGCTGCATAGATATGGTGACCTATCCCTGTCATCCTAGAATTTGGGAGACATGAGCAGGCATTACTTGGCTATGTAGCTGAAAACCAGTCTGGGCGACATGAAACTCTGTCTCAAATAAAAGGAAAGAAAACATTTCATGAAATTGGGACTTCGACAAAACTGTATCCATTTTGACTTTGTTTTCAAGAGTTCACTAGTTAGAAAGAAAGCCAAGCAAAGCCAGGCAAAGGAAAAGCATAATTTCCTCACGTCTCCTATGGATTTTAACTGTCTTCATAGCAATGTGAACACCATGGTATGTCCTAGAAAACCGTTTTCTTTTGAACCATTGACATGTACCAGGGCAAAAAAAGTTATTATAAGATGTATTAGAATATCCAGAAGGCATTGCAAATGAGCAGAAAATTGCCTTGGATTGTCAATCAAATCAGCTGGGTAGGTGTGCATCTACACTTTCTCATTCAGCTAAGAGGGGAGGTCCCAGTCTTTTATCCTTGGGCTCTTAGCAAAGTGCCTATGCACAGAAGACACTGAAGTACTTGGATTGAGCCGATTCTTTCGGTATCACTCATAAATTAATGAGGACCCTGTAATTCTGTCTAGTTTCACTGTAGTTAGGGAGAGAAAAGGGCAGTTCTGTGCGACAGAATGGGGCTCCTGGTGTTACCTAACAGACCAGAAAGCTGTCCAGCAGTGCACTTAAGGTATCAGCGTTACCTAGGAATTCTTTACCCTTACGTTTCTTTCTATAGCAAGTTGGTTTGACTTTCATTTCCTCTCCTTGCTAAGGTATTCTGATACGAGCCAATGGGGCGCTTTCATTCTTAGAAGAATGGGCTGGTGGAAGTGTATTTTAGCCAGGGTGGAGTTCAGTATGGGGGCTTGCTTGTGCTAGATCCTGAGCTTTGGTTCCCCAGCCCTCCCCATCCCCCAGACATTCAAATTTTATTTTTTAAAATGTTTAGATTTTCTATTGCATATTTCAGATTTGCCTCCATTTTCATGCCTTTCTGTGCTGTGCATTCAGCTGTAATACCTAGGGCCATGGGACTCATGCATCCCAGGATAGCAAGGAACAAAACCCAACGCATTTGTAGATGTTAATGTCAAATCCTAAGGTCAAATGTTCGATACTCCTGGTAGATAATACATTGATATCCAATGCATACAATTCCCCCTTTCAGATAGGAAACAGCTAGGTCTTCCCCCAAATTGCCATTTTTGGTTGCTGTTGACTTTACATTACTACTACTACTACTACTACTACTACTACTACTACTACTACTACTACTAGTTCTAGTTTCAGCGGTATCACGAACCTCCTCACAGGTAGGAATGTATCTCCCCCATCTTAGCATGCTAAGTTCACCAAGAACTAAGTTCACCTAGTCAAGCTGGTGTCTTAGGCAGAGATTGGCCTATGGGGGCAAGCTAAAGGAGGCAGAGTTAACACCAGTAAAGTTGACTGAATACTAAGGGCTTCTTCCAACTACAAACACCACTGGGGCACTACACTAGAGCACCTGCCATCTAAGGGATTTGTTGAGCGTAGGACTTTGGGGCAGAGAACCAACACCCTTATTTCAGGGCGGGAAAGTTGACAGCAATCCACTTCACTAATTGGGAAGTGGAAAACAGAGGTTTAAGCTTTATTGACTGTGCTTAGCAGGGGGTCCATTCCCGAAACCTAGGAACCAGGCAGGGGGTCCTAGCAGAGTCTACCCGACTAAATAGGAGGTAGCTCGTCTCCAAGAGGATACCAAGAGGGTTCCTGGACAAGGCCAGCTCAGGGTGCACTGGAAATGATGAAATCGAGACAAACATCAAAGAGACCTCAAATGGTTCCTCCAATCAAAGCATCCCCAAGGAGCTGAGAGAGGAAAGAGGTCTGGGAAAATGTGTTGGATGAAAGCGCTTCTCGATAATCTTACCCTGCAGAGTTTGGGAACGGGATGCTGGATACAGTCAGGACATTAGTGGGAGAAGAGAGCAAGGGTGAGGCAGAGGGATAGACCCATAGGAGAGGCGGTGACAGAGCCCAGGGTCTGGTGGGCCTGAGGTCCCCTCCAGAACACCCGGGACCCTGGCCGCCCGCGTACTCACCGGCCACCAGCGCTGCCCGGGGCTGCGCTGGGCGGAGCCGCCACTGCAGTGAACTCCTCTTCACTGTCCCAGGGTGAGCTCTCGGAGGAGGCGCGGGTGGCCCAGCGGGTGGTGGAGCTGTAACTCGAGACCGCCCCGCCTCGCCTCGGAGCCCGGGATCCCCGCTTCCCTGATCTCCACAGGTCTCTTCTCAAACGCCTAGAACTTTCTAAGATGCGCTGGGAATATTAGACTTGGGTAAAATTAATCTGCAAGGATATGGTCTGACTGGTCTGACAGTCAGCTCTCATCCGGATAGGGCAGGCGAGTCTGTCTCACTGGTTCGTCAGTGTAGAATTTGAATAGCTTTGAGGAGGTTGCAGTAGCATTCAATAGAACGTGTGGTTTGGTATCATGTAAATGAAAAAAGTATAATCATTAGCTGACTTGGGCATCAATCATTTAATTATAATAAAATTATAAATTTTAGGGAACGCTGGATTACACTTGAAGGCGTTTTCCTCTAAGCTTTGATGAATACTTCACTCGTGAATAGTGACCCTTGTGCACTTGTGCAGGGGGTTCTTATGCAGGCATTGGAGTTAGAATTTACAAAGCAGCTGTTAATGTTCGAACCGGATCGCCGTGTTAGGTAGCACAAAGAAAGAGGGCGAAGAGAAGGAAGGAACAGAAGAGAAAGGGGGGAGAAACGAATGCTCTGTTTAACTTCCAACAGCTAGGAATTGCGAGCCCTCAAGGGAATTGCCAGCATCCTCAAGGTGAGGGGAGAAAACGATTTCTCTGTACCGCCAGCTCTCCTTCCATGGTTTAGCAAGGCTTACGATTGGTTCCTCAGAAACGCTTCTTTTTTGATGTGTGCATTCTGCGGTCGCACACTGTAGTGGTATGTGACCAACGGTGGCAGTCCTCTTAAAGCTGAAAAGAGCACGGGTTGCTTGCTGTTGCTGCTCAGGGAAACCAGCCTGAGCAGCCAGGAGAGGAAAGGCTACAGATTCCTGCTTCACGGAAGGGCGCCCCATTCAACTGCACCAGGGAGACAGGCCGCCTGCTATTCGGAGTACTGGAGTCTGGGCAGGTTTTTTCCCTTAGGCCTTTGGCCACCTCAGAATAAGTCCTTGTGGGCAAGTGGAATTCGACAGTTGTCATTTTAAGTTTGCTTTGTCACATATTTGCCCCATAGGTTAATGCTTCAAAAACTGTAAGTGCACCGGCTTTAAAAAGGTAACGATGCTGAATTTGATTCAGTAGGTCTGGAGTGGAGCCCCGAGCTGAGCATTTCTACCCTCACCCCAGAAGTATCCAGGCAGCTTGAAAGCCTCACTTGTGTAGAACCGCTGCGTCTAGATAAACATTACTGCTGGGGGACAGCACTCAGAACCCTAAAATCATTACCAAGCGACACCTTTCACCCTAATATGGGTGTTTACATGACTCAGAGATGTTTATAGTTTGAGTTTCAGGTGTGCCCACCCATCGTTATTTATGTATGTATTTATATTTTAATTCTTTTGTTTTGTTTTGTCTTGAGACAGGGCTTCTCTGTGTAGCCTTGGCTGTCCTGGAACTTACTCTGTAGACTGGCCTTGAACTCACAAAGACCTGACTGCCTCCTGAGTCCCCTGGTAGGGCTTACTTTTTTAAATAGGAGAGTTATTTTTTATTTTTATTTAAGAGTTTGCCTATGTGTCTGCCTGTCTGTATGGCATGTACTTGCATATGCCTACGGAGGTCAGAAGAGGGCGCCAACGTCCTGGAGCTGGAATTACAGGCGGTTGGGGACTTCCTGACTCGGGTGCTGGGAACTGAAGTCAGGACTCTGAGCCACCCTCCAATCCTTTAGTCTTATTCTTTGTAGAGTGTCAACATGATCAAATAGTGAAAACAGCACACAGCCTCAGAAGTGTTCCCTCTTCCCCTCCGCCTAGTCTGCCTACGCTCCAGACTTTCTGCGTTGTTCTCCCCGTGTTTCGTTTTGCACAGGTCAAAGACATGGAGGTGAGGTGTTCTCTATGGTCTTATGTAGTCAGCAACTTTCACATGAGTGTCTCTGAGGGAAGTCACCTCCCATCACATCACAGAGATCTCCCTCATTCTCTGTTACAGCCACATGACCCTTTGTGTGTACGTATGTGCCACGAAGTGTTCAAAGAACTTAGGCATTTGGATGGTAGTTACAAATGATGCTGCAATCAGTATTTCGCTCATGTAGACTTTCATGTGTTTGGAAGGGTTTCTATTTACTGGGTTACCAGGTCAAATCCATATGCAGGTTTTAAAAACCACTGCCATAGTCTTCTTCATGTAGGCGTGTCCACTGTGGTCTGGTCTGTGGGCAGCATGCTGGTGCAGGTGACTAAGGACAGCATGAGTGATTCAACACAAAAGTATAAACTTCAACCATTTTGAGTTCTGTGTTCATATGTGCATGCACGAGTGTGTGTGTGTGTGTGATTTTTTTGTATCTTGGTTGAACAGTTCTAGAGAGCAGTGGCTTTGTAGATGCCCTGTGGCAGTATCAAAAAGGTGGCAATGTTAAAAAGTTGCAAGTTAGACTTCTGTCATTTTGCTCTTTCACTGACCATGAATAAATATAAATAACACACACACATATGTATGTGTATGTGTATATGTATGTGTATGTATATGTATATACATACAGTCTATGTATATATACAGTCTCTATATATGTATATATATATATATACACACATATCTATCTATCTATCTATCTATCTATCTATCTATCTATCTATATACAGTCTATGTATAGGAGCCCCTCCAAGTTTTGAATTTGCATCGTGATAGGTGTCAAGAGGATCTTAGTGAGGTCTAATTGGCATCCCTACTATGAGGGAAGGTGGATACATTTCCATATATCTAAGAGCCATCCCAAAAGTTTCCATTAGTTATCCACTCACATTTTTTACTTATTCCTCAAGTTTTTCTTTTATTGTTTTGCCTTCAAGTTTTGTTTTTATTTATTCTTTGAAAAGTGAACACAATGTATTTTGATCATATTCTTCCCCTCTTCTAACTCTTTTTGCCGCCTTTCCCCATCAACTTCACGCTGATTCTCTCTTTTGTAAGGGATTGCAAGCTGGTACAACCACTCTGGAAATCAGTCTGGTGGTTCCTCAGAAATGTAGACATAGTACTACCTAAGGATCCAGCTATACAACTCCTGGGAAAATACCCAAAAGATGCTACAACATCTCCAGGGACACATGCTCCACCATGTTCATAGCAGCTTTATTTAAAATAGTCAGAACCTGGAAAGAACCCAAATGTTCTTCAGCAGAGGAATGGATACAGAAAATATGATACATTTATATAATGAAGTACTACTCAGCTATTAAAAACAATGACTTCTGAAATTCTTAGGCAAATGGATGGAACTAGAAAATATTATCCTGAGTGAGGTAACCCAAAACACACATGGTGCACTCACTGATGAGTGAATATTAGCCCAAAAGCTTGGATTACCCAAAATATAATTCAAAGACCACATGAAGCTCAAAAAGAAGGAAGACCAGTGTGTGGATTCTTCAGTTCTTCTTAGAAGGGGGGATAAAAATATTCACAGGAGCAAATATGAAGACAAAGCTTGGAGCTGAGACTAAAGCAAAGGCCATTCAGAGACTGCCCCTCCTGGGGATACAGCCATATGCAGCCACCAAACCCAGACAATATTGTGGATGCCAAGAAGAACATGCTGTCAGGAGCCTGATTTAGCTGTCTCCTGAGAGGCTCTGCCAGAGCATGACAAATACATAGGGCAAATGCTCACAGCCAACCCCTGAACTGAGAAGGGTCCCTAAAGGAGGAGTTAGAGAAAGAATTGAAGGAGTTGAAGGGGTTTGTAACTCCATAAGAACAACAGTACCAACCAACCAGAGCTCCCAGGAATTAAACCACTATCCAAAGAGTACACATGGAGGGACCCAGGACTCCAGCTGCAGATGTAGCAGAGGATGGCCTTGCTGGACATCAGTGGGAGGAGAAGCCCTTGGTCTTGCCAAGGCTCAAAGCCCCAGTGTAGGGGAGTGTTAGGGAGGGGAGGCAGGAGGGAGTGGGTTGGTAGTGGGGCACCCCCATTGAATGTATTCTTCACTCACTCACCCAGAAAAATACCCTAACCTCTACGTTAGAAATCTATTAGCTTCCTAAAACGAGAATCCCTTCAGGAATGTTAAGGTTTGTTTTTGAGAGATAAGTATCTAAATGCCCATCACAGTATTTAACATTGAAAAAATCCAGAGTTCCCCCATCACTTTAAATCAGAGAGGTGACTAACTTGTAGGACTGTGACTGGAACTGGTTTCCTGCGGCGGAGGGCTCTATTAGGCAGGGGGATATGTCTTAGGTAGAGAAGCCCAAAGATGGCAATCATCCTGTGCTGTCTTACCAACATCAGAACACAGGATACCAGCATTTAAGTATTCTGCTGAAGTTAGGGCACTTAGAGAAATGAACTTCAAATTACCAAAAGTATGAATATGGAAGGGAATATGGTAGAAGTCAAAATGCCTGGGTTCTTTCCCAGCCTTTAAGGGGGTGATTTAGTTTCTGATAGATTGTGGAGGAGTTAAAAATGTCTGTCTCGGGGCTGGATGATAATTTGTAAAAGTGTTTGTATTGCAAGGGCGAGGGCTTGGATTTGAGATCCACATTTAAAAAAGTAAAATAAAGAAGCTACGCATGGCAGTGCTTCCTTCTAATACCAGGGCTGGAGATTTGGAGACCTGTGGATCACTGGGGCTCATTGCTCAGCCAGACTAGACTAGTTGTAAAAGACTAGGCCAATGGGAGATTCAGGAGATAGATAGATAGATGATAGATAGATAGATAGATAGATATGGAAAGAAACAGAGATACATAGAGACATATAGAGAGGCAGAGACATACAGAGACAGAGACACAGACAGATACAGAGAGACAAAGACACAGAGAGGGGTGGATGACTAACGACCTCATCGGATGCACGTGTGCACATAGGCACGTATGCACAATGGTAGCATGCACACATAGATGTCTAACTCATCACAATGTACCTGCTCCCTGTGAGCACCGACAGTAAGGGCCTGCTGTAGTGATCTCTGTGGAAGTTAGCTTCCTGTCTCTTGGTTTCCTAAGGCAATATTTTTTGTACAATGTTGTGTGCCTTTCATTAGTTATTTACACAGCCCCATCTGATACCCTACCAGGACTCTACAAAGAGCTGTATTTTTGAGGTTGAGCTTGTCTTCTGCTGCTTTGACAGCAATATGGGAGAGTTGGGTCCAGACAAGAGCAGGTAATAAGGCCACGGGGGAGTGTCAGGGTTTCCCATTGTCACTGAATGGCCTGCCACACACATAAAACAGCATTGATTTCCATTCACTATGGAATAAAAATAACTGTAAAAATTCATTTATAATAAGTACCCAAAGGATTAAATGGGAGATAGAGTAAGAAATCCTTCTTTTCTTTCTATTAGCCACCTAATTAGAATTCTCTCAGTAACAGAGAGTTGTTTTTCTTCTCAACAATTAATGTGTGATTTTTATTTTTGCTATTATCTTTAATATGAGAGGAATTTGATGTTATCTGAGAGAATATAAAACTCTAGTAAAGTTCCTAACAATTTAGGGTGATTCCCTGGCATTACCCCAGAGGTGCTACTGATTAATTCTGACTTCCCAGTTTTCTTTCTAACTCCAACAAAGTCTCAGTTTTGGTTAGAGCAGAGCAGGTAAGCATAACTTAACATCTTCCAATAGCTTCCCAGTGGCTGCCTCTTGATAAACTGCTCCCCATTTCTCCTTCTGAATTCTCTCAGTAACACTGGAGCTGGTCACAGTTCTTCACAGGAAGTTCGGCATACAAGTTCCTTAGTTCGAACAATCTATAGTTCCGCTCCGGAGCCACGCTAGCTGCTGACTTTGTGTTTTGAATACCATGGTTCTATTCTTCACTTGAAACCGCCCAACAAATCCTCTTTTGATTTTGGCGATAATATTTTATCTTCGAATAAGAAAAGATAACAAGACAAAGCTTTTGAATGCACACAACTTGTTAACTATTAGCTTTCTTTTTTTTTTTAAATTTTTTAAAGGTTTGATAATATCCATTGAAATCTTACTATTTACAAAGATCATAAAGTATAAGTAAAACAAAACATAACATGGAAATAGTCAACATTTTTGGTATGTAAAGAGTAAACATAATTTTTTTTTCTTGTTTGTAAATATATGAATATATATTTTTTTGTTTTCTTTATTTCTTGGACTTCATACAGTCTGTGAGTTGTTTCCGGGGGAGTGCAAGCCTCTGGGGTTAGCATCCCACTATCAGTGACTGCATATTATGTCTGTTCTTTTGTGACTGGGTTATCTCACTCAGGATGATATTCTCTAGATGCAGCCATTTTCTTAAGAATTTGGTTAAGTCATTGTTTCTGGTGGCTGAGTAGTATTCCATTGTGTATATGTACCACAATTTTTGTATCCATTCATCTTCTGAAGGACATCTGGGTTCCTTCCAGCTTCTGGCTATTATAAATAGAGCCGCTATGAACATTGTGGTGCATATATCTTTGTTGTGTATTAAAGTGTCTCTGGGGTATATGCCCAGAAGTGGAATAGCTGGGTCTTCAGGTAGTACTATATTCAATTTTCTGAGGTATCGCCAGACAGATTTCCAGAGTAGTTGTATTAGCTTGCAACCCCACCAACAGTGGAGAAGTGTTCCTCTTTCTCCGCAGCCTCGCCAGCATCTGCTGTCATCTGAGTTTTGGATCTTGGCCAATCTGACTGGTGTGAGGTGGAATCTCAGGGTTGTTTTGATTTGCATTTCCCTGATGGCTAAGGATGTCGAGCACTTCCTCAGATGTTTCTCGGCCATTCGGTGTTCCTCAATTGAAAATGTTTTGTTTAGCTCTGTACCCCATTTTTTAATAGGGTTATTTGATTCTCTGGTGTCTAGCTTTTTGAGTTCCTTGTACACCTTGGATATTAGGCCTCTATCTGATGTGGTGTTGGTAAAGATCTTTTCCCATTCTGTTGGTTGCCGTTTTGTTTTCTTGACGATGTCTTTAGCCTTACAGAAACTTTGCAATCTCATTAAGTCCCATTTGTTAATCTTTGACCTTAGAGCTTGAGCCATTGGTGTTTTGTTCAGGAAATTTTCTCCTGTACCTATGTGTTCTAAGGTTTTCCCTACTTTCTCATCTAATAGTTTCAGTGTATCTGGTTTAATGTGGAGATCTTTGATCCACTTACACTTGAGTTTTGTACAAGGAGATAAGAACGGGTCTATTTTCATTCTTTTGCATGCTGAGTGCCAGTTGGACCAGCACCATTTGTTGAATAGGCTGTCCTTTTTCCATTGAATGTTTACTGCTCCTTTGTCAAAAATCAGGTGACCATATACATGAGGGCTCATTTCTGGATCTTCTATTCTATTCCATTGATCCACATGCCTATTTCTGTACCAGTACCATGCAGTTTTCAGCACAATTGCCTTGTAATATAGCTTGAGGTCAGGGATAGTGATTTCCGCAGATGTTTTTTTGTTGTTGAGGATGGATTTCGCTATTCTAGGTCTTTTGTTATTTCATATGAAATTGCACATTGATCTTTCCAATTCCATGAAGAACTGGGTTGGAATTTTGATGGGCATTGCATTGAATCTGTAGATTGCTTTTGGTAGGATGGCCATTTTTAAGATGTTGATTTTTCCAATCCATGAGCATGGGAGATCTTTCCATTTTCTGAGATCCTCCTCAATTTCTTTCTTTAGAGGTTTGAAGTTCTTGTCATACAGGTCCTTCACTTGCTTAGTTAGAGTCACACCAAGGTATTTCATAGTTTTTGTAACGATTGTGAAGGGTACGTTTTCCCTAATTTCTTTCTCTACATGTTTGTCCTTTGAGTACAGGAAGGCTACTGATTTGTTTGAGTTAATTTTGTATCCAGCCACTTTGCTGAACTTGTTTATCAGCTGTAGGAGTTCTCTGGAGGAATTTTTGGGGTCACTCAAGTACACTATCATGTCATCGGCAAAGAGTGATGTTTTTATCTCTTCCTTTCCGATTTGTATCCCCTTGATCTCCTTTTGCTGTCTAATTGCTCCAGCCAGGACTTCCAGTACTATGTTGAATAGGTAGGGGGAGAGTGGGCAGCCTTGTTGAGTCCCTGATTTTAGTGGGATTGCTTCAAGTTTCTCGCCATTAAGTTTGATGTTGGCTGTTGGTTTGCTGTATATTGCTTTTATTATGTTTAAGTATGGGCCTTGGATTCCTGTTCTTTCCAGGACTTTTAACATGAAGGGGTGTTGGATTTTGTCGAATGCTTTCTCAGCGTCTAGTGATATGACCATGTGATTTTGATCTTTGAGTTTGTTTATATGGTGGATTACGTTGATGGATTTCCTTATGTTAAACCATCCCTGCATCCCAGGGATGAAGCCTACTTGGTCATGATGAATGATCGTTTTGATGTGTTCTTGGATTCGGTTTGCGAGGATTTTGTTGAGTATTTTTGCATCAATGTTCATAAGTGAGATTGGTCTGAAGTTCTCTTTCCTTGTAGGGTCTTTGTGTGGTTTAGGTACGAGGGTTATTGTAGCCTCAAAAAATGAGTTAGGTAATATTCCATCTGATTCTATCTTTTGGAATAGTTTGGCGAGTATTGGTGTTATATCCTCAATAAAAGTCTGATAAAATTCTGCACTGAACCCGTCTGGACCTGGGCTTTTTTTGGTTGGGAGGCTTTTGATGACTTCTTCTATTTCATTAGGTGTTATAGGGTTATTTAGATGGTTTACTTGGTCCTGGTTTAACTTTGGGACCTTGTATCTGTCTAGGAATTCATCCATTTCCTCCAGATTTTCCAATTTTGTGGAGTATAAGTTTTTGTAGTAGGATCTGATGATTTCTTGAATTTCCTCAGTTTCAGTTGTTATGTCCCCACTTTCCTTTCTGATTTTGTTAATTTGGATACTCTCTCTTTGACCTCTAGTTAGTCTGGCTAGGGGTTTATCAATCTTGTTGATTTTCTCAAAGAACCAACTCTTGGTTTTGTTGATTTTTTTCAATGTTTTTTTTTTTGTTTCTATTTGGTCTATTTCTGCCCTAATTTTGATTATTTCTTGCTGTCTACTCTTTTTGGGTATATCTGCTTTCTTTTGTTCTAGGGCTTTTAGCTGTGCTGTCAGGTTGCTGATGTAAGCTCTCTCCAGTTTCTTTGTGGAAGCACTTAGGGCTATGAGTTTTCCTCTCAATACTGCTTTCATTGTATCCCATAGGTTTGGGTATGTTGTGTTTTCGTTTTCGTTGAATTCTAGAAAATCCTTAATTTCTTTCTTTATTTCTTCTTTGACCCTGCTATCCCTTAACAGAGCATTGTTTAGTTTCCATGTGTATGTGGGCTTTTTGTTGTCTTTGTTGTTGTTAAAGACCAGCCGTAGACCATGGTGATCTGAGAGGATGCATGGGAGTATTTCAATCTTCTTATATCGATGGAGGCTCGTTCTGTGTCCAATTATGTGGTCAATTTTCGAGAAGGTGCCATGGGGTGGTGAGAAGAAGTTGTATTCTTTTACTTTGGGATAGTATGTTTTGTATATATCTATTAATTCTAGTTGGTTCAAAGTCTCTGCTAGTTTTGCAGTGTCCTTGTTCAGTTTCTGTTTCCCTGATCTGTCCATTGGTGAGAGTGGGGTATTAAAGTCTCCCACTATTATTGTGTGGGGTGAAATGTATTTTTTGAGCTTTAGTAGGGTTTCTTTTATGAATGTGGGTGATTTTTTATTTGGAGCATATATGTTAAGGATTGAGAGTTCTTCCTGACAGATTTCCCCGGTAATGAGTAAAAAGTGTCCTTCCTTATCTTTTTTGATATGTTTTGGTTGGAAATTTACTTTATTCGATATTAGAGTAGCCACTCCAGCTTGCTTCTTGGAGCTGTTTGCTTGGAAGTTTTTTTCCCACCCTTTTACTCTGAGATAGTATCTGTCTCTGTCTCTGAGATGAGTTTCCTGTATGCAGCAAAAGGCTGGATTTTTTTTATGTATCCAGTCTGATAGTCTATGTCTCTTTATTGGGGAGTTGAGACCATTTATGTTAATAGATATCAAGGAATAGTTGTTTCTGTTTCTTGCCATTATTGCTTTTTTGTGTTGAGTTGTGTCTGTGTTTTTTTCTTATTTTAGTTTTCTTGTTTAGGAGTTTTCTTGTTCTTACTAGGCTGTATTTTCCCTCATTGTATTGGGTTTTCCACCTATAATTCGTTGTAGTGCTGGGTTTGTGGTCAGATATTGTGTGAATTTTGATTTGTCTTGAAATATCTTCGTCTCTCCATCGATGGTGATTGATAGTTTTGCTGGGTATAGCAGCTTGGGCTGGCACTTGTGCTCTCTTAAGGAGTGCATGATGTCTGTCCAGGCTCTTCTAGCTTTCATAGTCTCTGTTGAGAAATCGGGTGTGAGTCTGATTGGTCTGCCTTTATATGTTACCTGACCTTTTTCCCTTACTGCTTTTAGTATTCTTCCTTTGCTTTGGGCACTTGGTGTTTTTACTATTATGTGTCGGGAGGTATTTCTTTTCTGGTCCAACCTATTTGGAGTTCTGAAGGCTTCTTTTATGCTCGTGGTCATCTCATTCTTGAGGGTAGGGAAGTTTTCTTCTATGATTTTGTTGAAGATATTTACTGTGCCCCTTAGTTGATACTCTTCTCCCTCTTCTATTCCTATTATCCTTAGGTTCGGTCTTCTCATTGTGTCTTGGTTTTCCTGGACATTTTGGGTTAGGAGCTTTTTGTTTTTTGCATCTTCTCTGGCTGTTTTGTCTATGTTTGCAATGTTGTCTTCTGCCCCCAAGATTCTCTCTTTGATCTCTTGTAATCTATTGGAAATGCTTGCTTCTGTGACTCCTGATTTCTTTTTTTGGTGTTCTGACTCTAGGGTTATCTCTTTTAGTGTTTTCTTTATTGTGTCAATCTCTGTTTTAATTTCCCTCTTCCATTCCTTTATTTCTTTGGTTCTGTTTTCCTCTAGTTCTTTGAGTTCTTTGAGTGTTTTTCTTGTTTCTTCTTTAAAAGCTTCTGAATCTTTTTGCTTTTCCTCCCTTTCTTGTTTAATTAACTCTATCAGCGTCTTGAGGCATGATTTCAGGTCTGTGTCTTCTTTTTCTGGAGTGTTTGGAGTTCCGATGTTTGCTGTTATGGGAGAGCTGGGCTCTGGTGTTGCTAGATTGTCTTGGTTCCCTTGGGATATACTCTTTCTCTTTCCTCTTGCCATTTTGTTGTCAGTGATATGTTCTTACCTTGTATCTGGGCTGTGTCCCTGGTTCTCCACTGGTTGAGGTGTCAGATGGGTCAAGCCCTGTTTTATGCCTCAGAGTCGTCGGGTGTGAGCAGAAGTTCCAACGTTATGTTTCTGTTTGCTGGATCAGGCACAGTTGCTCAGCCTCTATGAGCCGCCGTTCCGCCTGGCAGGTAGGCCAGGCTTCGCTCTGCGTCCGGAAGTCGCCTCCGGGTGGAAACAGAAGTTCTGATTTTCTGTTCCCAATGGCAGTTGCTCAGCCTCTATGAGCCGCCGTTCTGCCTGGCAGGTAGGCCAGGCTCCGCTCTGTGTCCGGAAGTCGCCTCCGGGTGGAAACAGAAGTTCTGATTTTTTGTTCCCAATCGCAGTTGCTCAGCCTCTATGAGCCTCCGCTCCGCCTGGCAGGTAGGCCAGGCTCTGCTCTGTGTCCGGAAGTCTTAACTTTCTGAAACTTTAAAGAAAAAGTCCTTTAGGTAGAGTCAATGTCGTTGATAAATCCTTTCTAATGTTTGAAAAAACATTTTTACTTATGTGTATGTGCATTTGTGTGGGTTCAAATGTGTATGCAGGTGCCCAAAGAGGCCAGAAGAGGGCCTTGGATGCCTGGATAGAGTTACAGGCAGTTATGACAGGTGCAATGTGGGTGTCCGGAACCATATTCGGGTCCTCTGAAAGAGCAGCAAACATTCTTAAACACTGAGCTGTCTGCGAGCTAGGTCTTTTTATTTATTTATTTATTTTAAATCTTATCCTCCTACCTGATAATGTGCTTTCTGCATCTGCACTTTTTCATATGGTTTTATACTTTTGCCATGCAAGTATTAGAAAGTAATTTATTGTATTTATTTGCAGGTTTTAAAATATGATGAGTGACTTTATAGTATATTTGTGATTTAGCCACTTATTTTGTTAATGGGCATACTCGGTGCTATATTAGACCTCATTATTGAAATAATGACGTCCTCTCTCTTGCTGATGCTTACTCAAATTGTATGTAATTATTGGAAATTAATAAAAATTGATTTCTCTAGCCCATATTTTTACTTTGTTTTTGAGGAGTTTACAAACAAATTCCTATGGAGACTGATTCGGATTACATTCCCTGTAGAGATGTGTAAAGGGTCCTCTTTCTCCATCCTTGTCAGCATTTCTCTGTGGAGGCCTGGCTGTCCTCGAACTCCCTCTGTAGACCAGACAGCCCTCAAACTCACAAAGATCTGCCTGCCTCCTGAGTGCTGGGATTAAAGGTCTGTGTGTCACCACACATGGCTGAAAATGTAGTTTTACTTTGAATCTTCCTGACAGCTAATGATGTTGAATACTTTCCCAAATATTAACTGGTCACTCCATTTCTTCCTTTAAGACCTATTTACTTCAGTAAGTCCATTTTTGATCAGTTTATATTTTTGGTACTTTATTGTTGTGGTTTAAAAAAATACATTCTAGAACATTAATCTCCTGACAGATGTAAATTCTGTAAAGTTTTTTCCTATTGTGTAGGTCACAACATTCCTTTGTGGACCCTGCTCCAGTTCCTGCCTCAGGTCCCTGCCTTGGCTTCCTTGATGACTGAACCTAAGTCAAATAAACCTTTCCTTTCTGAGTTTGTTTTGGCCTATGTTTTATCACAGGAACAGAGAAATAAACTTGAACAACAACAAAAAAGAGGATGATGGAGCTGTTGTAATGGTTAATTTTTGTAAACCTGACAGAGGCTAGAGTCATCTAAGAAGAGGAAAATTTAGTTGAGAAACTGCATCTGTCAGATTGGAACGTGGGGATGTCTGAGGAATATTTTCTTATGTAGGAGGGATTAGCTCTTTGTGATAGTGCCATCCTCGTGCAGGTTGGGCCTGGGCTGTATAAGAAAAGTAATCAAGTAAGGCAGGGGAAGCAAGCCAATAAGCAGTTGTTCCTTTGTGGTCTCTGCCTTCAGGTTCCTGCCTTAGACTTTCTGCCTTGGCTTCCTCCATACAGACTGTAACCTGTAAGGCAAACCCTTTCCTCCACAAGTTGGTTTGGATCTGTTTTGCCACAGGAGCAGAGAAGCAATCTAGAACAAATACGTGGGTGTAACACTGTGCATTTATTTCTGCCTCCTCTGTGTCATTCGTCTACATGTCTGCTCCTGGGCTAGTAATCCATCCGTTTTGATACCATGATTCTGTAGTACAATTTGAGATCCGGTATTGTGATGCCTCCAGCTTTGGCATGCTTACCCAAAGCAATGGCTCTATGACTGATTGTCTGTACTAGTTACGGTGCATTAGTGTGGCCAAAATAACTCACAGGAACACGGAGGAAAAATTTATTCAGCTCATGGTTTCAGAGGGCTCAGTCTCTCATGGTGTTGCAGAGAATTAGAACAGTGTGTGCCATGGTAGGCCAGGGAGGAGAGAGTGACAGAAAGTGGCCTGGGACTAACAGACCCCCCCCCCCCCAGGTCTTTCCCTGACATGGCCTACTTTCAGCTAGGTTCTGCCCCCTCCCCCAAAGTTAGCAGAACTTCCTCAAACAGTGCCATTAGTTGAGGGACGAGCATTCATGAGCTTTTGGGGGAAATTTCAGATCTAAGCAATTAGCATACTACACTAGCTTTGGGTCTTTCCTCACGATACATATTTTGTGTAATATCTTAGACCTTTCTCACATTCCTGTATTTTCTTTTAGGTTTTGTTGCAATGGCCTAAATTTAAGCCAGGAACCCAGCTTAAATTTTTCGTTTGAATAATGAGCTATCTTAGTATCTTTCTTTGATTATTCTGAGTAAATGACTTGGGGTTTTCATTTCTCTTGAGTAAGTACTATGAGTGGACGAGCCATATGCAGGGTGTATACTTAGCTTTTTAAGCCACTGACAAGCTGCTTCTCCAGAGACCTGTGTGCGTTTCCATTCTCCTTGTGCTGGCACAAGGAGAGTCCTGGTCTTTGGTAATATTTGCAATAGAAATATTTTCTAATTTTATCAACTCGGATTAGTGTACAGTGGTACCCCATTGTGGTTTTAATCCTATTGACAGTATTGAATATTCTCATGTGGAATTTCCTCTCTTGCATCTTGTTTTGTTAAAGTGGCAAAATCTTTTGCCTAATTTTGCTTATTGGCTGTGTTCTTAAAATTCATGAGTGTTGTGATTACTTGATACCTTCTGGATTAAAAATGATCCTTACTAAATATGTTATGTAAATATTTTATCTCATTCTGTAGCTTATAATTCACTTACATTAACATACTTTAAAAATGAGAAAAGTGTAGTTTTGATAACATATTTATCCTTTTTTAAAAAAAGATTTATTTATTATATATAAGCACACTGTAGCTGTCTTCAGACACACCAGAAGAGGGCATCAGATCCCATTACAGATGGTTGTGAGTCACCATGTAGTTCCTGGGAATTGAACTCAGGACCTCTGGAAGAGCAGTTGGTGCTCTGAACCACTGAGCCATCTCTCCAGGCCCCACATTTATCCTTTTATGCAACAAATTTGATGCATTTTTGGTGTCCTGGCTAAGATGTCACTGACCAAGTCAGAGTTGTTCTGTTTGGATTTCTTTTGAACATTTTACAATGTTAGGTTTTTACATGTAGGAATATGACCCATTTGGAGTGTTCTCTTTTGTATATGGCATAAGTTACCAGTGGAATGTCATGTTCCACCTGGCTATCCAGTTATGACAACTCCATCTGCTGGGACTGTCATTCAATTGCCTTTGTATTTCTGACCCCCCCACCTTTCTACATATATATGTACATACATACATACTTGTGTGCACTGCCTCCTTCTCAAAACAAATTGATACTAAGATCTGTAGAAAACTACAAAAAGAAAAGAAGAGGAACCAAATTACTCTGGAAGAGAAGAAAATTTAAACACACACATGCAGGCACGTATGCACATGTGCACGCATGCTCGAATATGTGGTCAGCTAAGCCTGCGACTGTCCCTAGGATCCCCATTAGCCTATGCATGCTGCATGTGAAGGCCAGAGCGAGGTTGTGGGTGTCTTACTGTATTATTCTACTTTATTTCTTTGAGACAAGGTCTCTCACAGAACTGTGCAACTTAACTGCTTTTTGGTTAGAATGTCTGTCTAGTCAACAAGCTCTGGGAATTTTGTCTCCATTTTCTGATTCTACTGGGGTTAAGGGTTCACTCAGCTATTTCCCAGCTCTTTAAAGAAATTAGCATGGGCACTGGAGATTGGAACTTATGTCCTCATGCTTACAGAGCGAGTGCCCTCCCCAGCCCCTCCCCCACCCCTCCCCCTCCCCCAGCCATCTCAGAGGCTCCACTCAGTCTCACTGTTCTATTTGTCTAACGCCTGCACCGCATGTTGGTCTTCATTCCTAGCTTTCCAATCCGTTCTTTAAGATGTAGTGTTTCGATTTTCTCTCCTCTCAGAGTGACTCCCCCACTTTTGTTCTCTACAGACCTTAGCATCAGTTTGTTAAAGTCTATACAAACACCCGTGGGAATTTTGGCTAACACTGTATTGACTCTTGAGATAAATTTAGGAAGAGCTGAAATCTTGATGAGAATTCCTACAGGTGAGAGGAGTATATTTCTCCATTTATGTAGTTCTCTCTCTGTCTCTCTCTCTCTCTCTCTCTGTCTCTCTCTCTCTCTGTCTCTCTCTCTCTCTCTCTCTCTCTCTCTCTCTCTCTTTCTCTCCCATGACAGGGCTTTTCTGTGTAGCTCTGACTGTCCTGGAACTAGCTCTGCAGACCAGGCTGGCCTAGAACTCAGAGATTCGAGTGCCTCTGCCTCCTGAGTGCTGGGATTCTGTGGCTCTTAACACATATGATTTTAACCATCCTATTTGTTACTTAAAACTATCAGCTCATGTGGAATTAGGGTGAGTGAAACTCAGAAGAGGATGGTGGTTTCCGGGGGGGGGGAAGAAGTAAGAAGCTTGTGATCAAGTAGAACGGTGGGTAAAGTGATTGGTGCAAAAGTGTGAGAAACAGTTCATATTTCCAGCACCTATACAGAAGTCAAGCGCAGAGGCTTTCGGTGGCTCCAATGATGGGGTACAGGGGCAGAGATAGGCAGATCTTCGGAGCTCACTGACCAGTTAGTCTAAACACAATGGTGAGCTCCATGATCACTGAGAATCTCAAAATAGAAGATGGAGAGAGACTGAGGAAGACACTTGACGAGTAATATGTGGCCTCACACTTGCACACAAGGGCACACACACACTCAGCACCAGACACACACTCAAAAGAGATGGCTAAACCGAAAGTGTGGCCTTGCACTGCTGTTAACCAACGACGGGACAAAAATGTCTTAGCAACATCTGATAACTTTTCTAAGTGTGAGACTAAATGAGAAACAGATGAAGGGCGAGGGGGATGTCTCTGCGGGTTAAGTGCTCCCTGTGCCAACATGAGAAGCTGCGTTTGAACCCCGAGCACCCACAGAGAAGCCAGATGAGGTATCAGGGACCTGTAATCCCCTTTTGTCTATGGGAAAGTGGAGGGTAGAGACAGGAGAGCCCCCCAAAAGCTCACGGGCCAGCTAGACAGGCTTGTGCAGCCGTGAACAACAGACTGACTTAATGTGGCAGCCAAGACCAGTGCCCCGTGTCCCCTGACCTCCACACGCACACTCTCATGCACAGTACAAATGGAATGAAGGCAGACGAGCTGCAAATAGATTTTGAACATAAATTTTTATTTAAGCATGGGCTTTTAGCATGGTTCAGCCTAGAGTGCAGCCTTCTGAGTCAGTAATAGAGGTTACAGGACCATCATTCTTTGCTGGTGTTGGCTCAACTTCATCAGAAGGTGTGACTATGACCCACAAGGAAACAACCCATGAAGAGAACACAGTGAGGAAAACATCCACAGCTTTACAAGTCACTTTGTTACCACAGACACAAAATGGCAGTTACTGTTAGTAAACCAGCCACGGAACACTTTAAAAAATTGTTTTAGACAAGGAAAGGGGAACTTCATTGTGGGAGGGAGATGGGGGTGTTCATCCACATTTTTTTTTCTTTTTAAGTAGAAAATATCTGAAGGTCAAACATTTTTTTTTCTATCCACAGAATGATGCTACACCAACATACATGTTAAGGAGCATATTAAAGGAGATGACAGCGTCTTTACCGTTATCATCTTGAATAGGTATCTGAATTAACTTTCTGCATAATACAAGTAGGCCAAAAATCCAGCAGCAAAATATTGCGACACAGCAAGTAGGTAAGTTTCAGTGTGTTATACCGCAGAGGAGAATACATAAAGGACAAACGACGATGACTTAATCGTATAAAACGAGAGACAAAGCTGAAATACAGTCTACTTAAATAGCTCGGTGACCAAGAATGTTAAATACTGTGCCCAAATGCCATTTAAAACATAAAATCTTCAAAAACGTTTGTGCTTAAACTTTTTTTCCTGTTAAACTATTTCTTGTTCTCAATACTGTCACTGTAACTGATACTACAACAGGTCACAATGTCCACGGACGCACTGACGTGAAGACATTTACTTCTGCACAGAGAAGCCACACATCATTAGCTCACAGTGTGGGAAGGTGGGGTGCACTCGGTCTCGGAGGGCTTTCTGTTAGGAGTCCTTCTCTGTGTCCTGATATCGGATGCAGTGAGAGGTGTTTCAGAAAACCAGGAAGGGACACGTCGTATGCTGGAAAGGGAAATAAACTTGGATTCTTCATGGGTGTCGCCTAAGCGACCTTCGTCTTCTGCTGTAGAAGTGCCTGAGCCCATGTTGCCGTGAAAAATTCATCATGTAATTTTGTTTGCGAGTGCTGTTAGAAAGAACCACAAGAAGGGTACAGGCGGGGAGGGAAAGGAGAAAGCATGTAAGTCCCATCAGTGAATGTATGATCTAGTCTAAGGTCCCAAGGTAGCCTGCTATATATCTGAAAGGTTTCAGAGTTCAGAAGTCATGCAGACTTCACCGCCTAGGGACAGAATAATTAGACGGGCACCTGCTTCACTGCCCTTGGCCCTGAAGTCCTTTGCTCTTCAGAACCCGAAGACATCTCCCCAGCAACTCCCTTCCAGAGGGCGTACACACTGTACTGTTGCCTTATTTATATACACACAGAGCAAAAGCGATTCAGTTACGCTAGTTACCATTTTCATTTCAAGCTCAAAGGGCTAAAATGAAAACAAAGCGTGGTTAGCAGCACAAGCTAGACTTTCCTAGCTTAGGGCGCACAGAGAAGGTGTTGGCTTCCATTGTCTGTTTTACTCAGCAACTGGGGTTGCATTTGATAATCGTGTCTTACTGAAAGAGAGTCTACGCTCACAAGGAGGTCATAAAAACACTAAGGAAATGCTGTAGCATGTATAATCATATATATGTATATATTACATATATATTCCCCCCATATCTACAATACTATATGTGAAGCTGTTACATATACGGAAAATAGGTATCAGGATCCTTAGGAAATTAAGTAATAATCTTAGTGACAGATGCTAACATTTTGGCATGAAAAAGTAGTAGATTTTGTTTTGAAATTCAGACGGGGTTTTGCTGTTTTGCCAAGGTTGGCCTCAGACTTATGATCCCCTTGTCTTTGCCTCAATAGTGTTGGGTTAGAGGGAAAGCACCCCCTCACTCTCTCTTTGTAGGGTTCATGGTCTGTAACATCACTGAGGTAAGAACTGTGCTTTCATACACAGAGCTGAAGAGCAATATATTTATATGTGGCACCATTATGTGGTCTGAGTAGAAAGCTAGCGATACCTTCCAAATGTATTAAGTGTCTTTACTATGTGGCCTCAAACACATGCAGAGAGAGAGGATGGCAGTGACAAGATTCTATCATCAATGAGTTAGGATAATCTTGTCAATAATCTGATTCTCCCAGGGTATAAAGTAGTGCTTTTTAAACAATCTAGTCTAGGCACTCTCCTTAGCTATAAAAATGGAAAACTCTAAAATGAGAGAATCTTATGTAGTGACAGCTAATTGTTTGAATAGTAAGACTCTCAAGGAAAACACAGACACAGCTCTGAAGCAGCAACATCTGCGAGAGACCCTGGTAAAAAGGCAGTTGCAAAACTGAAGCAGGTTTTATAAGAGCAACATACTGATGTCTTTCCCCTTAGGATTTTCATATTATGAAGATATTAGTAATACAAAGGGAAGGTGCATATCCACTAATGACATTTCGGAGAAATGGAGTCTCTCTCTCTGTGTGTGTGTGTGTAGGGAGAAAGAGAAAAAAAAAAGTGAGATTTTGATTTCCGGCAGTCTTCACAACCACTCTCTACTTGAATGTGATGGTGATACATTTATTACTTTTTGCCAATCAGCTTCAGTGTCAGAGTGAAAGGGTGAAGAAAATGCACCTTTTATATACCTGATAAAAAATGTTTATCAGACTCCGTGAACAATCTTGAAAGTGGACAGTGACCTAGTGTCCTGAGTCAAGTATTAGAGAAACTACCATTGCTGTTTTTGTTTGTGACATCTTGGGACTGGCCCTTGGTGATTTCTTGCCAGCATATGAGGTCACCCTGAGTCCTCGGCACTATCGCAATGGTCCCTAAAATAAAGTCTGTGTCTCTATTCTCCACTGAAACTATGAAAGGCTGGGAAGCTTACAGTTTACACTCAAGATAACTGTAAACTTATGTGCATGTGTAATGGGCTTCATGCTAACATTGTATGCATGTATAGCAGTCCTCATGCATGTGCACACACACACACACACACACACACACACACACACACACACACAGAGAGAGACACACACACTAGATTTATACCCCACTCTCAGGAAACTTTCCTTCAGAGGTTGGCTTTGTTTATTAAAAACCTATCCATAACAGCTCACAACAGCATCTAAGCTAGTGACACCAGGCATCTCATGCTCTCTTCCTGACTAGTCCTATTGTTTTCAGATTCTTTCTTCTGATCCACCACTATGCAGACTGCTCTACACAAAGCGGCCTCCAGTCTATACCAGCCTCACTGGCACCATGCCTCAGTTTCCATTTGTGCGTCAGGTATCACATTTGCTTGTGTGCTCATAGCAGCCCTCAGCAGGAATTTTTCTCTCTTCTCTTCTCCTCTCCTCTCCTGTCCTCTCCAACTCTCTCTCTCTCTCTCTCTCTCTCTCTCTCTCTCTCTCTCTCTCTCTCTCTCTCTCTCTCGTTTTGAATTCACACAGCATTCATTTCCTGCTGAGTGAAACGTTTGCTTCTCTCATGGCTCCCCACCATTAAGCTTCTGATAAGATGGGGGCCTACTGTCCGGCTCTCTCCACCCCCAGCCACAGCACTGCACCTCCTGCTTGACCCGTGGGTGGTCAAGGCGTGCTATTGTAGTGAACCTTTGTAGACTTACTGATTGGACTCCTGCTGTAAATCATTACTCTTTAACTATAAGGAATAATTGCAGAGTTAAAGCAATGACATTATTCTGTCAAAACACGTTCAAAGACAAAGTATTCAAATGGTTATATATTTTACATAAAAACCCAAACAAGCAAGATATTTAGTTATCTCGTTGGAACTTAGAATGGCAGGATAGAGGCCATGCATATATGAGAATAGACATGCTTAACTTTAACGGAAGTTGTTGACAGTCTCAAAGCAAAGCCTACTGAAGTTATTTTATTATGGCATTGCTTTAAGATTTCCATCCGTATGCTGTAGATTTTTAAAGAGACTTACACAGCTTAGGGAATGTTCTAATTCACTGGGCCCACTGAATTTGATTCAGTTTGTGTTACGTAGCTGTGGATTCCCACAAATCTTTGTATACACACAGAGGTATGTCTGCTTTGACTATCTAGTGGCTTTATAATTGTATTTAAACAGCCACACTTTCAAAGCATGCTTATAGCTAACTAGAAATTTGGTTATGAGTCCTTTGCATTGGAGTCTAACAAAGTGAATTTTTATAGCTCCTAAGCCTGTTCAAATACGATGGAGAATGGTCATAACAGAATGATGTTTGACTCTAGGCCCACTTAATAACACTATGTGGATATTAAAGTTACTCTGTCTTCTAAAATGTCTAGTTTACAGGACTGTGTGTATTTGAGGAGTTTTAATCTTAGGAGTTTTAAATACATTAAAAGTCTTGTATTGGTCCATTTTGTGGGGGGGTGTATTTTTGCTTTCGATGCATGTAGAGAGAGGTCTGGTGTAGACAGTGTTACAGTAGGTGCAACTGAGTTCTTGAGATTCATTTTTTCATTGCAACTACCAGGGGAAGTAATTTTTAGTGTAAGTTCAATACGAGCAGTGATGTTTGTCTGGAGGCACATTAGCACTGGGGAAGCTGGGCTGCTTTGGTTGTAGGTAGTAATTTAAGTAACATTTCAAGTGCAATCCATTTAAAGAAGGGAGAGCAAGGGGCAGGTTCCAGTAAATTCTGACTGAAACTCCCACTGTCGCAGGGAGTTTTGAAGACTTAGATGACGTATGGAATTAGAAAATGCATCCCTGACTTGGCACAGAAAGTACCGGGATTGTGAGATCTTTCAGGAATTCATGAGTCTGTCTTCCTGCGAACCAGCACTTTTTACTGGAGTTGTGGTATTAGCTCATTTATTATTATGAAAATAAATTTAATCTGACTTTGAAAAATGGATTCTAAAGGACATGGAAAAGGTCAGGATTAAAAGAATCTGAGCTCATAGAAATTTAGGCATCTTATTGGTCAGTAATTCAATATCTTTCAATGGGTGATACAATGACTTATCTGAAGGCAGAAATAATAATCCAGTGACTGTAGCTGTACTTTTCAGAGAATCTCAGGTGACTGTGGATAAGACACCATGATTCAAACTGACCCCAGAGCACAGACTAAGCTCTGCCCCTGATTTCAAGGTCATGTGCTTTTGGGCATTGTTTACATCAGCAAACGGAGCAGCAAATGCTGCAAGCACCCAGACTTTCAGATTTCTCTTCTGCTAACTGGAACTGAAGATTATGTTTGACACACGCTGTCAGGATTAAATGAAAAACCCTAACACCAAATGCACGTTTACTTTGGACCATCTTACTCTCAGGTATTGAAGCTGAACCAGAGGAGAAATGGAAGGTGGCCCATTTTATCAACAGTCAGGATCCAGAATTTATAGGTGTTAAGAGAAAACCACCTCTCTATCAATTATTAAATTAAAATTGGTAAGTGTAGGTACCCTCACGAATTTCCTCTGCCCAACAAGTCTTCTGAAAGACATTAGCTGCAGACTTGAGATCTTTTGCAGACATTTACATCCTACTTCCTCATAAAGAGTTTATTAACTGTGAGAGCTTTAGTAGTGTCTAATATGAAGCCAGGCATGCTTGCCCAATGAGGGAATGCCAATTTCCACACCCTCCAGCCTGTGCTGATGTAGCCAATATCCCAGTCTTTGGCCAATGTGGTTAACTTTCCTGGATGTTTCTCAGTATCATCCACAGCCACTTTTCTAGAAAATTTTTACTTGAGATAGGTCTTCTACAGAAATTCTCAGCTGGCTTTGGTAAAACTAGTTTTCCCAATGTAGTGAGGATGACTTACCTTACTCTAGTAGAAAACCAGTGACAGCAAATAATGAAATATAATACAAGTTAAAAAATGCTTCTCAACGCATGCAGCACTGTGATTACTCATAAAAGTCTGACCGGGCTTAGGCGCAATATAGGATTTTTCATCTCTTTTGAAAATAAAAATTCAACATGTTATTTCTTATCCTTCTACCCCCAATATAGAGATATGCTTAACTTCTTAATGTAATGAAACATGCAATATTTGCTCATATCCATATGTCAAGGTACATATAGCTATAACACTACATTTGGCATAAATGTTACATTTAAAGTATAAATATTAATCATTTAATTTCTGTTGTAAATTTTATCTGCATTTTCAATTATTTACATTTTCTGTACTGTTAACACCTGATGAGATTAGGGATGGGCTTTAAAAATGGAGAAGTCTTCTACATCAGATAAGACAGTCAAATTTAATACAGGAAAAAAATGCTTTGCGAGCAACGTAATAAGCTCATCTTCATAAATCATTTGTGCCAAAACTGTGACGGTATCTTGATGATGAATAGCAAAAGGGGATGGATCATGATGGAACTTATATTAAAATCTGATAAATGTGTTCAAAGCAAAGGTAGCAACATATTAGTTTTCAGTTTTCAATAAATGGGGTGACAATTTGCTTGTTATTAAATCAGCTCACAATGGCTAACTTTTTACTGAGTGATTTGCTTTCAAGGTACACATGCAAAAATCAGCCCAATTCACTATCCACATGACAGGCTGTGACTGAGACACGCACACGGATGTGATGTGTGAATGGAACGCACGTTTGGGTGAGGGAGGTTCTTAGGAGAGAAGCGTGAGCGCCCAACCGAAGGGGCTGAGACAACAGATTCTCTTGCACCCTAAGAAGCACCCTCCCAGCACGGATCTTGTGAGGGATCTGCCCAGGTGTCTTCACAAACATTGAGAAACAGCCTATGCTAGCAAGTGAGCTCAGAGAAATTAGGATTCTCCTGGCTGGCAATGACTGTGTTATGCTATATCATTTGGACTTTATGGAATGAAGTCTTTTTGTGAACCAGTGAGGCTGGGAAAAAAAGAAAAACCTAATCTGCCAGTTCAGTGTAGACAGAGTAGAGGGGTTGGGGAGGGGAGCCACGGCAGAGGCTTCCATGTGCAGGTTCCACTGGCAAACAAGAGAGTATTACAGTCTCAAATAAGTGCAAGGACTTTGCTTGTTAAATGCAAAAAGGGACATTTCTATCTTTATAGTTTGAGGCTGGTCATTTTTTATGTTTAGGATGCTCAAATATTTCCATAGATAGTCCTTTGGAATTAAAACAATAAGAATATATTATATGTCATGTTCATTTCGAAGTTCCCCTATACCTGGAAACATTTTCCAAAGGCATTGAATTTGTCCTTACCAAACTTGTATGTCCTTGTTTAATATGGGCAGTGTGGACACTACTCAGTGTGAGATGCCATGATCCCAGCTTTTTGTTCTGGGGTTTTAGCGTGTGTTCTTGGTACATATATACAAAAGTAGAAGTATGACATCAAGGCTTGATCAAAGCAACTCTCACTTGGAAAGGAAAATAAGCTGTAAAAGTTCTTTCACTGAAACGTAGGTTGCAAAAGCATGCTAACTGTGCTGTCTGCATGTTCGAGCAGGTTGGATCTGTATCCCCCATGTGTGCCTCAGGTTCACTCAGTGGTGAAGAGGTGACTGTCACTAGCTCATACAGCTAAAGGGTCTGATAGGGAAGTGCAGCTAAGTAAGAAAATACATTCCACTAGTCGGGCTTTATGGACGATTTTAGTCTACTTCTTAAATATATGCATTTTCCATAGCAAAAATTGTAGTGTTTATGAAATAACATGAACTTCAGCTAGATTCTGTGCATCCGACACAGGTGAAGGACAACCGGGTTGTTACAGTTTATTTTCTTGAATTATCTGAAACTTTCTATTATATATTCATCAAATGAATAAACTGTATTGCAAAGCTACCAAGTACATAAAAATGACTGTCTTAAAACTTGTAATTCTTACAAAAAGGAAATACTTTGAACTGTGTTAGTGGCATAAAAACATTATATCTTAATAACAGAGCAAAAATACCAAAATATGCAATTCTAAAATAGAATTCTTTAAGAATACATATTAAAATTCATTTATTGACTTGAGCTCTGTGAAGTATATACTTTTTCTAGAGCAAAGGAAATAAAATCCTCCTATGATTTTAACATCTTTTAAGATATCACTAAAGGGATATCATTTGTTTTCTAAAATTATGTGTACTTAAGATCTGAAGAATCCACTGAAAGATGACGTGGAGACAAACAAGCTATGTAGCAGCACAGGAGTGCTGGCCTGTCCCTGTTCAAAGGCTTAGTGTCCCGAAGCTTTGAGACTATGAGGCAGGGTCAGAGCAGGAGATACCTGGCAAATGAGAAATTCTTTACATCTTCAAACTCTAGGGATTGAATAAAAACGAAGTCTTGTAATACAGTTTCAGAATGTAATAAGTTTTGAGTCTTATGACAGTATCATGATGCTGGTAGTTGCTTACAAAAATTAATACCAACACCAGGTATTCCAGAAGGTTCTCTTGGGGGCAGGTAGGAAGGCTTCCAGATAGAACTCTGAAAGCCCCTGAGGTAGCAGGTCAGCAGGGAACTGAGTCATTGTTTCCCAGTTGTGAAGGGGTTATGTCATACTGACATGGTATATTCTAGATGATAGTGGTGGCTTGTCTGGGTGGGAGTGGGAAGTATCTATCCATATGTAGGCTATGCTGAGGAGTCTTGTATGCTGCCAGGACAGAATTAGTATCCTGCTTTCTGTTAAGTATGGGCAACTTTTGAGGTTTCCAGGGGAGCTGGTAATGCTTTGTTTATTCGAGTTGTCTTGGCAGAAGGATTGAAAGAAGATGCGATTGATGATTCTGGGTTACTTCACAAGAAGCACCCGAGGTGCCTATCAAGGTGGTGCTTGGTTCCCAGTGCAGACAAGGCTAACCCTTCAGAGGAAGGCCAGCTTCCCCAGGGATTCTGAGCTTCAGTCAGATGGGGTCTCTCTGCTCTAAGGAGAGAGGTCAGAGCACAATGACTCTAGGATTGAATTCTGGTCTGCTTGGATATTTCTCTATGTCCTCACTATATACATATATTTATGTATATGTTTACAATCTTTGAGAGCCCAAGCTATTCTACTTTTCTGGAATAATGTACTTGGAGGAAACTAATGTCTAAGTAAAACACCAGCCTCATGTTTAAATTCAAGGGTCTGACTGTTCCTTTAAACTTAATTTTTTTTTTTTTTTGTTTGTCCTGTGGAGGCAGAGCCCAGCAAGTGGTCCAAAAGCAGCAGAGCGCACAGTGGGAGCTTGTGAGGGACCAGGTTGCTCTTGGAGTTGGGATTGATATGGATGCCATGCAAGCAGGTGCCTCAGTGACAGCTGGGACAAGGGCTAGCTCAAGACTGCAGAATTCAGCTCATGGCCATGAGAAAAAGAAAACAAATCTGGTAGTTCTCCTACCAATTAATGATCGAAATTTGCTTTAAAAATGACTGAAATCAGCCACGCGACTGATTTCATCTCGGATCTGGTAAACAGAATGAACATTTGAACCTATCTACCGAGAAGATTCGCCTCTCCTTGACAACCACTTGGAGCCACCAGTTCGAACCCGCCGAGACATAAGCATTCCAGTTTTACAGGAACTAGATTGTTAGAGAAAAAGCAAGTCATCTCTTTGCAAGGGAATAGTCAACCCAGCCAGAGGAGAGTGGTGACCTCACTTTCACATGGGACAAACAAATGAGGGAGGGGGGACACCCTGCACTTACTGGGTCATGGGACTGGTCAGGAGCAGTGGCAAACCACAGAGTCTCTATTCTAGTTACAACCAAATCCTTAACTGTAGGATGCCATGGGTCTTCACCATGGGCTCAACCACCATGACACTGCATATAGACCAGCACAGATGATTCTTTTAGGAGGCCATTTTATTTTGTAAGGCAACCCAGATCAAGCATAAGACGTCACTTCCCATTTCCCCAAAGACTTCTGTTTTATTAAATTTGATCATTCCTGCCAACCCTTATATATATAAACATTTTACTAATCAAAGCTTTCCAAAGCCCACTAAACTACATTCAGGGCTTTGTTATACTTGACTGTTGACTTGAAGCAGTAGCCTACAGCTGCTGAAAGAGTGTTAGCCACGTGGCCCTATGAGGATCTTCTTCATCACGCCTACTTCTTCCTAAATTAGGAGCATAGGGTAAAAGGAACTTCAAACCTTTCTAACATGGACGCAGGACGCTAGGTAGCAGATACTCACAGGACGACCTCCACATGGTCCAAAGCCCATTGATCATGACCTGTTCCATTGTGGCGCGGTTGCCACCAGCGCAGTAAAACTCCTTTCATTCGTGCTTCCCTGGTGACAAACAGAAGGACACAGAGGTTGAATGTTTCAGAAACCTTTTCTGTGAAGGAGGACCTTTCTTCTGGTAGGCGAACTCCAGATTTCAGAGGCTTTAATAGGCTAACCCAAGACAAGAAAACGTTGCTCATAGGATCCGGATCTGCCTAGTGCCTAGTATGAAATTTGGGACTTAAAGGCAGGTAGTAGAGGCCTATCTTCCTCCATTCCCCTTGTTCAAACAGTTTTTGGGAGAGCAATGTGTTTATCAACAAGCATGAAATGCTTCCTGTGACAGACCCTGGGCTGGAAGCTGGATGAACAAGGTGATGTGAATGTGTGGTCTCCAGGTTACCAAACACTTGCTCCAAATAGAAACTCACGGCTGCTGGCTGTTCTCTAAAGGATTGAAGGACTGTTTAAAGGAAGAGACACATGCACAGTGTCTTTGCATTGAGTTCTCCGCCCCTCCCCCCCTTGCCCTTCTGCCTTGCTTAGGTATCTGCCTCTGCACCTACGGAAAACAGCAACACAGCATTGACGGGGTCTGGGCTGTCTGGGCTCTGCCGCTGCCTAGGTTCACAGCATTGAATAACCACCCAGCTTCCATGCCGTGCTCAGAGTTACCGCTTACAGGGGGACGTTGTAAGACACCCGCTGGGCTTGTGTAAAGTCCTTGGGCTGGTGCTGAGCGATGACGTGCCAGGTGATGCCATTGTTGACGCTGTACTGAAGCAGCACCGCTTTGTCCACGGCGTGGGGGCCGCTGAGGTCGCTGTTGCAACTCTCTGTCTGCGAGGTGCTCCCAATTTGCAAGACAAACATAATTTTGCTGAGGAAAAAACAAATACAGGGAAATACAACTTCAGATGAAAGCTGAAAAACATTTTCCCTAAAGGCCATAGTTCTTGGGGTCACAATACAGTCGGGTCCTCTGTAGGTTCCACATCTGAAAGTCAACCAATTGCACACAGAAGATATTCTAGAATAAAACCCTGCTACTGAATGAATACAGCCGGTACCTACTTTGTTATTCCTCAAGTAATATAGGGTATCACCCATCTGCATAGTGTATACATTGTACTTGACACCATAAGCCATGATCTAAATCACTCAGAAGCATTAGCAAAGGCCAAATGCAAGTACTACATCAGAGAGAGGTGAGCATCGATGGACACCCTGGAACTAACTTCCCCTGTTTACTAAGGGCTGACTGTACAGCACACACCGGTAAGAAAGAACAGCTCTTTCAAAGATGTGCCCCTTTTTCATGATGCTGGAGATTTGTTTAGAATATTTCCCCCTTGCTCTCTAAACAGTAATACAGGCCAAGCAGCCGAGGACACAGAACACACACACAACATGTGTACAGTGTGCTTCTTTACAAATGGCTCCAAGCTAAACGGCGTCTGGACCAGGGCAAATCATCACATGTATTTCATGAAAGGTTTTATGGAGATCAGATGAGGAAAAGCCGGAGCATGCCCGTTTAGGCTCATGTCCGTCCTTCCGATAGATGCCTCCTCACATTCCACAGACATCCTCATGCTGAGAGGACACAGCTCTTTGTGTGTGCTTGCGTGTGTATACCTGGGTGGTGTGTGTTTGCATGCACCTATATGGGTGTGTGCGCGTGTGCATGTGCGTGTGCAGATATGTGTGTGGAGGCCAGAGGTTAATGACAGCTATCTTCGGGAGCTTTTCCACCACACCATCTTGACACAGGGTCTCTCAATGAACCTGGGATTGACTGATTCAGTTAGACTGGCTATCTAGCAAAGGGCCTGTGACCTTTTGTCTCTGCCTTCTGGTTTGAGGATTATAGCTGCATCTCTACAGTTGGCTCTTTATAGGTGTTCCTGGGCATCTAAACTCAGGCTACATGCTTGCATGACAGACTCTTTACCCGCTGAGCCAACTCCTCAGCCCTGCAGACACGGATTTTAAACATAGGAACATCTCCCCATAAGGTTACCAGTGGTAACAGGGTGGTTACATGTAGGGCAAATAGGGAGTATACATTATTTATATAACATCTTCATGCTTAGAGGACTCAGCTCTTTGTGTGTGCACGTGTGCATATATGTGCAACTGTTCACTGACTAGTACAAGGGGACAAGGAAGCCTGACTCTAGATTAATTGTATCTTTTTGGCAAGAAAACAATGGGAGTGTGATGGGTACAATTCTAGCATTTCCATGGTTCCCACACAGGAATTGCTTTTATTATATTTTTACAGTTCATTATACTGAAAACCACAAAAATATGCTCTTCTGCCTCAGAAAATAGGAGTATTTGCCAAAGGAAAGGTTTCAGGTTAGCCACCACATCCTGTTCCTGTGTATCTAGCCCTCAGGTGCCCATGTGGTTCCTGAATTCTTGCCACCATTCAGTGGCTATGCGAGTCCAGGGTTTTGGGGTCCCTTTAAGCCTCCACATCATTACTCTGGCTGAATGGCTGGGGATTGGAAACGGGGAAGAAAGTCAACCCTGCTGGGGTCTTGCTCATCGCGGACATAATATATGGTATATGATTTTGCTCACTCTCTTCTGCATTAATAGTAAAAATCTCATCATCCTTTATGCCTATTTGTTAAACTTATAGGGGCTAAACATAGCAGCTTGCCTTTATAAACTTTTTCATATATTAATTTACACCTCTGCCGTGGCTGGCTTTATGTTATCGATGTAGCTAGTATGTGTGGGAAGAAATAAGAACGCCAACCTACGGTGATTTTACACAGTGATAGTTCTGAGTTGTTAAAACATGCGATGGCTCTTCGGTATTCAGGTTCCCTCGTTGAGTGGATAATGCTGTATGAAGACCATGATCAGACCTGGGCTTGTGATCGGTTCTGAGTCGTGAATACCGCGCAGGGTTTGCTCACCTTGCTCGAGTGAGATCCAGCGGCTTGGTGGCTGCTTGCCTTATCTGACAACCATTAAAGTAGAGGGAGTCTCCGTGGGCATAGGGCGCCAGCTGCCCACAGCCACTTCCGATGACGCCACCCTGAATTGTTTCCCAGTTGGCTTCAGTGACTCTTGCTGACTCAAAATTGTCTTTAATGTAACTAGGAAGCTCGTGACTGAAGACAGAGCAGTCATCACCTGGGGGAGGGACAATCACAGAGGCTGAAATCAGCTGGAGTAAACACAATCCTCCGAGAATAAGAACAATATTCAATTTCAGGTTTGAGCCAGACTTAGGCAAGAACACTGAAGTACCAGGCAGGCTCGCTCCCAGAAGCAATCATTTCTCTTGTATTCAGGTATTTATTGGCTTATGTTGAGACAAATCCTATTACCTTTGAGTCAATGCTTAATTACGTGCATGTGAACGTATTCACTGCTTGGGCCAATCTGTTGTTTAAATGCTTACAGCATCTGGCCAGGCTTGTGTGTTTACCAGTGATGGGTCTCAGCAGGGAGCTTTCTCCCTGGTCTAGGAGGCCAATCTAATTTCTTTTTTTTTGCCCAGTATGAATTTTGCAGAAATTCGGTGTTCTTGTTCTACATCCTGCTTTTTACTTAATGAGTCCTGAGAACAGTCTGTCTTAATCCCTTGTTGGATTCCAGCATCTAACACAACTCTGGGTACCTTTTCAATAATCAGCAAGGATGCTGGGATAAATTAATAACTGAATAATAAACACATGGGACATGTCTCTCGGCAGGCACCAAGGTGAGACTGGTATGTCAGACACTAAGCTAGTGAATGTGTGCATCCTTCCATTTTTTCTTGATCCGAACTATACACGTTTACTAAATGCCCTCCATGATTCAAAATAAAAAGTCCCACTTCTGTTGGAACAGGGATGAGTCAGCCAGGCCTTCTAGTGAGACATTTGATTCATTAATTTGCCCAAAGTTAAAACTCTTCAGCTAATAGCCAGGCAGACTCGGCTGGTCTTGGCAGCAGTGATAACAGGGGAACAGGAGGTGGCTAAGTAACTTTTGACATCAGAGATGTGTAGGCGGCTACATTCATCGTATCCATTTCATCTGGAGGCAAAGACATAGCACCAAGCAAGAAATCTAAATAGATCTCCCGATAGAGTTCCAACATGTAGATTCTAGCATTATGTTCTTGGGGGAAGCTGTATAATTTTTATCTTCTTCAGATAATCTCTCAGCTGGGAGAACTGGCAATGTTGATTGGGAAGAAAAATCTAGGACCTGGTTATATCTATCCACTCTGTGCTTTTATAACAAGTACGTAACCTCTAAGCCAAAATTATACAGCATGTATAAGAATGGGTTTAAGTAACTTCTCATTGCAAACATACACAGAACTGATTGACTTAACATCACATAATTAAGTTTTCATAGTGATGGTGTTAGACAGCTATCAACAGGGGCAACTTGTGAGGCTCCATCCACCACTGCTGATGTGTGTGGAGTCAGGACAGCAGCTGGAGCACATTCAGATCATCTATCTGCCTATTAAAAATCATCTGAAGGCTGGATAAAAATGGGCAGCATAAAGCAAATAGGAGCTTAAATAAATTACTTATTTATCAAGTGGGAACCTTAACCACCGGTCACTTACATGGCTGACTCAAAAAAAAAAAAAATGGATACAGTCTAAGCAAACAGTGCAATCGGAGCATTGTAAAGCTCAGCAATTTCTCAGCTTTAATTACTAAGCTATGAGGAAGGAATGGGGAGTGCTTGATGGTAGAGTTTGGAGCCTGTTAAGTCTGAGCAAAAGGAGAGCAGGTCTGTCTGGAGGGTTTTTTCCCACCATTCCAGAGTCTGACCAGATACTGTCCCACACGTTTGGCCCCTAGAAGCCCAAGCAGTAGCAATGAACATGGTTGTATGATGGAGCCTGTTTTCCCCCAACACCCCCTCCCCCCTCCCCTCTCCCCGTGGCACAGTGACCTGAGAGGTTGAGCACTCAGGCCCCCAGCTACATCCGTGGGGGATGAAAGCTGGATGCATTCAAATGCTGATGAAGACAAGGCCCAGGGGAGGAAATGAGAGTTGGGTGTGGCTGGGACAGGAAGCTCTTGTGAAAGGCAGGGAGCACAGGGAACTACAGAGTATCCTGTGTGGATTTATCTTACAAATGTAAATCATCATGTACAGAATCTATCAAGTTGATTTTAGCCTTTTTTTTTTTAATGCGTAGATGTGAGGTGACTTTGAGTATATGTAGGCACTTGTATGAGTCTATACAGTGGGCAGGGGACAACCTCAGATGTCACTGTCATCCACCTCCTTTGAGTTAGTTTCTAACTGGGGCTCATCAACTAGTCTAGACTAGCAGCCAAGTGAGCCCTAAGGAACCTCCTGTCTCTGTGTCCCCAGTGCTTACAGTGTACGTGTGTGACACCAAGCCTGGCATTTTTATGTGGATTGTGGGATCGAACTCAGGTCCTTGAGCTTGCAAGCCAAGTTGCTTTACTGTCTGAGTCATCCTCCCAACTCCTCAGACTTCTTTTAAAAATGAGTTTCAGGAAGCAGGAGGGGAACTATTTGGGAGGGAGGAGGAAGAGGAGCATATATGTAAATATCATAAGGAGAGCCAGTGTTCTGTAGACATCCCAAGAAAAGTAATTTAAAATGCTTTCAGGAATATAGCTCAAGACTGAGAATTCGTTCCAAAGATAATAACCGAGAGGTCAAAGACTGTGTCAGCCACTGTGTCTGCCCCTCAGCCTGGCTTTCCCGTCCACTCCCTAGTGTCCTGTATGTAACATAAGGAGCCCACAGTGTCCTGTTTCACGAACAGCCCGGGGTTCAGACCTTGGAAGCTTTCATCACAGATGCAGATAGCCCCCGTGGTGCAGTAGCCATGGCCGCTGCAGAGCTTGGGGCAAGCCTCTCCAATGTATACGTGGTCAATGGCCCAGCTTTGCTTCTCAGTTTCTTCTCCCTTCTGAATCCAGCGGAACTGCGTGGCACTGGGAAACCCAAGGGGAAGAACAGAGTCAACGGGCGTTCCTGTCTAGCCTCTGCCTGTGGGAATGGGGAACTGAGGACAGATCTCAGGTTTCTACTCAAATCACTCTTCCAGACCTCGGGTGTGAGTCCTCATGCGCCTTTCTGAAAGCTTTCTCTAAGGTTTTCTCTTCCTTTGCCTATGTACCCACACATGTGTGTGTTTGTCATGCATGTGTGTGTTTGTATGCAGTGTATGGGAAGGCCTGAGTGTTATTCCTTCTCTTCAATTTTTTATGAGAATTCCCTATTCCAGTCTATAGTAATTCTATGTCCCTGTATGTGTGCACCCATGTGTGTGTGTATATATACACATATGTATGCATATGTATGTATGTGTGTGTGTATAATATATATATATGTATATATCATTAAAGAAACATAATTCTCTAAATCTTTCAGGGAAACCATACAGTATCTTATTTATCTCAGCTTTCTGTAACCTGACAACCCAGGCGGTCTGCATGTCCACATGAGCAACACAGCCTTCAGCAGGATGGAACGCTAGGGCAGAATTAGCCCCAACTTGAGTCTCTGTGTAGAATCTAACATTCAGGATGTTTCAGTAAATGCTGCACAGGTATGATACGTGGTTAAAAGAAAATCTAGGATCTGTGAGTGATTTACAAATATGTTCCCATCTTTTTTTGGGACATGGGATGGCAAGAAGAAGAAAGGGTCCTCAGGCTGCAGTCAAAATCCTGTTCACATCTTTCTGCATGGCTGTGTAGAGTAGAGGTTTATGCTATGTGGGTTGTGACCCCCTATGGGGTCAAGTGACACTTTCACAGGGGTTGCCTAAGACTGTCAGAAAACACAGGCATTTATATTACAATTTACAACAATAGCAAAATTAGTTATGAGGTGGCAACAAAAATAATTTTGTGGTTGGGGGGTCACCACACATGAGGAACTGTATTAAAGCTGTAGGAAGGCTGAGGAGGCAGTCTGATTGTCCTACTAAGCTTATCTCTGCTGAGGCTCACTGCCGGAGAGGCTGTCTGACAGTCCTACTAGGCTTACCTCTGCAGACAACCCACCTTGAAGAGACGTGGTCCGGCAGCTGGATGGTGACTCTTTTCCAGCTTGAGCTGTTGACAGCATTATAAATGGTGGCTTCGTGGAACTGGAAGGGGGAGCAGCCAATGCTGTTGGAAGAGGAAGGGAGGCACTGGGTCTGCACGAGCTGCCAGGAATCGGACCTGTGAACAAAAAGATTACAAGTCAGGACTATGCAATTAATAAGTCAGGCAACGCTTTGGGATAGGATTACATCATTTTATGTCAATTTTCTTTTTTAAAAAATATTTTTTTCTGTTTCATGTGTTGGAATGTTTGCTTGCATGTATGCATGGGCGCTACGTGTGTGCAGTTCCTGCACAGGCCGAAGAGGCAATCCGACTGGGACTGGAATTACAGACAGGTGTGAGCCACTGCGCTCTGGGAACTGAGTCGGTGTCCTTTAAAGAGCGGCCAGTGTTCTTCCGTGCCCAGCCTTTGCTCGAGCTACCTCTCTTTAGAGATATTCATTTAGAATTCCATCCTTTAAAAATTACATATAATTATAGACCATTGAATCACTGAAAAGAATTTAAAATATAACCCTGGAGTTAGATACCTACAAGTAACATTAAATGAACTCATATGTATGTTTGCACATGAAGATATAAATGTGTGTAAGAATGTATTATTACATTCATGTATATAACAATAACAGTTAAAGAACTAGATCTATCCATTTATACATGCATGTAATAATAACAGTTAAAGAAATAGATCTATGCATTTTTATTTATCTTTTTTTATTTTATGTATTTACATTTATATCTACACATTTATACATGCATGTAATAATAACAGCTAAAGAGAAAGAGGCCGTGAATTTGAGAGGGAGTAGAAGAGAGGAAATGGAAGGGAGAAATGCTGTAATTATATTTCAATTAAAAATATAAATTCTATACAAAATAAAAAGCTATCCCCTATAAAAAAATCTCACTGGAGGGGTTTGAGGGAGATTAAAAGGTTAGGGGTGGGGAGAGGAACAGGAGGGGAGACCTTGATATAACTCCATTTCAATTAAAAACATTTAAAATATTAAGGAAAGATCACACCAAAACAAAAACCCCAACCCTCTTGTGGGTCACCCGCACCCAGTGGCTAGCCCTACACTCATGCTCATAGGAACAGCTCTTAGAGGAATGGGGCTGTGAGAGGAACAAAAGAAGATGAATGAGTAAGGGCTGTAGGATAAGTCCTGCACGGAAGAGTGTGAATGGATACGACAAAATACCTTGTGTATACGTATGAAATTCTCATAGCATAACTAACTTCAAACCGAAAAGAAAACAATAATTTCTCATTAGATGCGTGTTAATCTTTAAAACTACATCAATATGTAAATGTGTTCCCAGACAACAGAAAAAAATGACAGTATGTATATGGGTTTAACTAACTTCTCATTGCAAACACACACAGAACTGATTGACTTAACATAACATAATTAAGTTTTCATAGTGATGGTGTTAGACAGCTATCAACAAGGGCAACGCCCCACGTGAGGCTCCATCCACCACTGCTGATGTGTGTGAGGAGTCAGATCAGCAGTTAAAGCACATTCAGATCATCTGCCTATTAAACACTTCGAGCTGTATGAAGCCAATAGTTATGTGCAAATTTTATGCTAAGGAATCTCATGAATATTCCCAGAGCTGGCCAGGTACTGTTGGTAGTCCCAGTCTGCCCAGTCCTGGGGTTACAGGTGTGCCATAGGTGTACCCCAATCTCCTGAAAACTTCTGCTTCCCATACGCAGAACTGCTTCTTTGCAAGCAGTTACCTTAAACTTAGACCCACATTTGAATTCCATTTTCAGGCTGGGCAGAAACGTAGACTGACTTCACTAACCTTGCATCCTTAGTGTACTCCAGCATGACGGAATGAAGGTCACCACAGGAAGTGGCTTCACAACCCACCACAATCTAAAACAAACAAGAGCAATCAGAGTCTGGGCCAGGCTAAATGATATTCAATAGAACTAATCAGAAATCCTGGATCTCAACACCAAGACTCTAATGGGCAATCAATTATTCAGAGGATGTTTTCCAAGGATCCTGCCAGTGCATGGAGAATTCACTCCTCAGAGCTGAGAATGAAAGATTCTGAGGTATTATCTCTGCTAATTTAACTAATATGCCACATTACATGAATTTGGATAAGCTAAATTGGATAACTATATTATGAGAAGAATTTATGGAAGGAAATCGAAAGTATCTAATGCAAAACACGTTCACTGGTTTTACACAGCACTTCTCTGCTATTAAGCTTTTCTTTGGAAGTGAAAAATAAAATTAAATGATTACTTGAATAGTCATTCTATGGCTGATTCTCCTTTTCAGTATTATCTGCAATGAAATGTTTGAACCTTAATAATGCATGGATGCCATAAAATTTGGGGACTCAAATATAAGTTCTAATTGTTGATTTATTTAGCAAGTGCTATTCACTGCTGGTATGGGGACAAGTTAGTGACAAACATTTCAGGCATAACACTCATAAATGAGACAATTATAATTCAAGGTTAGAATAAGAAGTATAGTCCAATAATGTTAGTGGGCATCTAAAAGACACATAAATAACTGAGGAATAGTGAGATTGCAGCTGACTGAATGGGTTGAAAATTAACTCATCATTAGGTGCATGTCAGCTGACCCTGGAGGATGGGGAGCGTCTCGGAGGCAGAGGTGGCAGGAAGCTGAGGCTGGATGCAAGTGGAGAGGGAATGGAATCCTGTGGGATGAAGCCAGAGACACACATACCCAGGCTGTGATACACACAAGCAGAAAACCCCTGAAGGCTGGAGGGGCCAGACAATAATGCTCATCTGATTCTGGCATCACCGTTAGGTGGGAGTGGAGAGAAACCGAGAGCCAAGAGGGAACTTGATGGGAATTTGTATTGGTTGACACAAATGGATGTGACGGTGTGGAGAAGATCTGAGGAGGGGAGGGACATGCAGAAGAATTAAAGGGCACAGGCACTGCTCACAGGTGACTTTAAGAAATTTAAAGCTGTTTACTGTGAAAGGTGGGCTGATCAACAGGAGCCGTCAGGAAGAGCTGGTGTCGGAGGGAAGCTACTGAGTTTACCATGAGACATACTGAGAGCAAGTCAGACACGTGTAGAAACTACTAAAATGGACTTAGTGGGCTGGTGATAAAGGAGCTGTGGTCAAGCCTGATGTGACCTAAGTTCGATTCCTGGGGTCCACATGGTGTGCGGAGAGAGCTGACTCAAATTGTCCTTTGACCTCACGTGGTCAGCCATGGCACGTGTGACACACAGATGCATGCACACACCTCAAATCAGTAAACCACTAATGTAACTTAAAATACTAATATAAAATTGAGTTGTTAGTGAACGGTCAAGGTTAGATACCCACACCTGAGAGTTGCTTTTCAAGGTGTGACATGAGCCGGGAGACGGCATGGAATCTGAGTGACCGGATGCAGTGGGGGAAGAGACGCTGGGATGCAGTGGATGTTTGGAGGTAGAGGGGAGAAAAATTACAAAAAGGGCCCAGAAATAGATACCAAGGAGATCAAAGAACAAGAGAGAAGGAAGAGAAAGGGGGAGGGAGGAGGGGGAGAGGGAGGGGGAGAGGAAGGGGGAGGAGAGGGAGGGGGAGGAGGTAGAAAGGGAGGTGGAGGAGGGAGAGAGGAAGGGAGAGGAGAGGGAAGGGAGAGGAGAGGGAAGGGAGAGGAGAGGGAGAGGAGAGGGAGAGGGAGGAGAGGAGGGGGAGAGGGAGGGGGAGGAGGGGGAGAGGAAGGAGGAGGAAAGGGAGGTGGAGGAGGGAGAGAGGAAGGGAGAGGAGAGGGAAGGGAGAGGAGAGGGAAGGGAGAGGAGAGGGAGAGGGAGAGGAAGGGAGAGGGAGAGGAAGGGAGAGGGAGAGGGAGGGGAGGAGAGGGAGAGGGAGAGGGAGGGGAGGAGAGGGAGAGGGAGGGGGAGGAGGGGGAGAGGAAAGAGGAGGAAAGGGAAGGGGGAGAAGTGGGAGAGGAAGGGGAAGGAGGGGAGAGGGAAGGGGGAGGAAGGGGAGGAGGGGAGAGGGAAGGGGGAGGAGGGGAGAGGGAGGGGGAGAAGGAGGGGAGAGGGAGGGGGGAGGAGGGGGAGGAGGGAAAGGTAGATATTAATCTTCCACAGTTGCAGAGAAGGGCAACAGAGCTGAATACTTAGAAAGTACCGGAGAGAAGAAGGGATCCGAGTGGATGCTGACTCAGGTGGGGTCGAGTCTATGGTAATCTAAATTTCAGGGGACAAATTTACCTCTATTAAAATTATTTTTAATTTGCATGTATATGAATGGGATTGGGGGGAGGGTAGAGATCTCAGATGCCCTGGAGCCAGAGTTACAGCCAGGTATGAGCTGCCTGACAAAGGTGTTGGGAACTAAGCACAGGTCTCTTAGATGAGCAGCAAGCATTCTAACCTGCCGACCCACCTCTCCATCCCCTTCCCTTTATTCTAAATAAATTAATTTGGCTGGAGGAAAACATTAGTGTCCTTCAGTTCTGAGTTCGCAGAGCCATCCACGGAGGAGATGATACAGCCCTCAGTGGGACCAGGAGAGAGAACTTTCACTTTCAAAGGACATAACTTGGAAGTTGGTGTGGAAGGACTCTTAAGTATGACTGTGATCAGCTTCTGAATAGCAAAAGCCGAACACTGTCTTAAGGGAGTATAAGCATGAAGAATGCTGGCTCATCTCTGAAGGGAGTCTAACACAGAGCCAGAGAAAATGGTAGACGCACTCCATTGTCTGTCCTAAAGTGTCCAGCCTGGCTTTTAAACCATGGGCATTTAAAAATGAGCTAATAATGAAACACATTTCTGTAATACTTCTAGAAGGGTTGGTCAGGTATCAGCAAGAGAGCAGTTGCCGTGGCTTTATCGATCTCTGAGCGTCTACTAATTGCTCACTATGTCCTACTGAGCAGGGTAAGAGATGCTCTACCTCTGTGAGGCTCTGGGAGCTACAACTGTGCCAATGGGCCGGTTTGTGGAGCTGGAGACAAAGAAACATTGGAAAATAGACTGAAGAATAGGAAAGGAAGCAAATGGAGGGATGAAGTTCAGGCAGAGGGAAGCGGGTGTGGGTTCGAGGCACAGACTGAAGCCTTTCATTTTGGCAGATGAATATATATGAGCTGTAACATTTTCTTCTGCATCTTCACATCTCCACAGATTTTTATCTATGCTCAAATAACCATATTTGAAGAGACCCTTTGTCAAAGGTCATCACAAGTTACAGTATCTTTTAATGGGTGACGTCAGTCACTGGGTATCAGAACAAATCCCCTTTCCCACAGCCCACATAGAGGTTTCTGTATGACTTCCCCTTACTTTAAATTGCATCATGTATCCTGGCTGTATAATGAGCTCCCGGGAGGAGAGAGCGTTGTGGGTCTTGTCCTTCTTTTTATTTGGCCAGTAGAGGTGGAAGGATGGATTGCCACAGAATCCTGCGGTCCTCACTGCGTTAGGGTAAAAACTCCAGTTTTCTTCATGGGAAGAGCCTTCTGTTAAGTGGGAAACAACGCCGTAAGTTATTTTCTTCAACTAAGACAGTTCAAAGTTAAATTACTTTCCTGTTTACTACCAAGGCTAGCTTTTATTTTGCATAACTGTTTTAAAATATAAATACCAAGGGAGAGCCCAAGCTTAGGGTAATACTACTGAAGGCCTGCTAGAATGATCACTTTGCTATAAAAAGGAAACTGGAAACTGTTTTTTTTTTTTTTTTTTTGGATAGAAATAGAAATGCTTCTTCCTAGGCATCTGCAGGATGGGTTCTATGGAACAGAAATTACTGGAAGAACTAAAATGGTCTAGGTATCCTGATTATGAATTACAATACAAAGTTTTTATTTAGCGATGTTCCTTAACTTCTCAACTAACAGTTCAGCGAGTGATAAACACTGAAGAGTTATCAACTCCGGGGGCCAAGAACAGCTCACAGACGTTGAGCCGCCCGGACTAGACCCTGCAAGGTGCTGGCTGTGGGATATTCATCGGATGCGTCCACTCACTGCTGACAGGGCGAATGCTGTTTGAGCTCGTTTCTTACCATCATCGAAAGTGTCCACCAGCTGGCTTGGATTGATTTCTGCTCCACCAATCAGAATGTTGTCCAATGCCCACTGCGCACGCTCCACCCCGGAAACCACGAGCCCATTGCTGATCACAAAAGGCTGCCACCAACGAAGTCGAGTTGTGTTGGTGAGGGCCCCCTCAGGGAGGAGGATGTAATCGTGCCTCACAGAAATGTATTTCTGGAAATCCATCTCATGAAGCAAAGTCCAAGTGATTCCTATAGAAACAAACTAATCAACTCCCCGGCACCGGGAAAAACAAACCAGCAGCAATCGCAAGTTCTGTATGCTTCCTAAGAACACTTTACCTAGGCAGTGAAAACCTAGTCTAGGGACTTTAAGTGCCAACATTTGTAATCATGGCTTCAGTTCAAAGCTGATCACAATGTGAGGGTATTCTTGGTTAAAGTAAACATATCGGAGTAAAATTACATAATCTTAATTTCAATTATTTTAAAATTAATTTTAATTAATTAAAAAAATTTAATTTCAATTTCAATTTATCTCTAGATTCTTTAGAGGCTTTATTTTTCAAGAAGAACATATGCTAGTATCTAGACCAGTAGATTCTAGACCTAAAAATACAGCTATTATAATTCTATGCAATTTGTAATTATTTGGTATGATGAGTTGGCCTTATTGATTGATAGGACTGTGGGAGAAATGCTTACAAAACATGACTAGGCTGAGAAAGTTCTGGCTCATCTGTTAGCTAGGTATTCAGAATGTTGTCTGGCTGCTAAAACATTCTTTTGAAAAGAAATCTTTTTAAGTGTTTTCCATTGGCATTGTTTTTACAGCAATGATCTCGTTAAATTACTTATCTTTGTTTTGTGTGTATGAGTGTTCTGCTTGCATGTATGAATGTTCACCACTTGGGTGTCTGATGCCTAAGAGACTCCCTGGAGCTGGAACTATGTATAGATGCCTATGAGCCATTATGTGGTGCTGAAGACCACACCTTGGTTCTCTGGCAATCTGCGCTCTCAGCCCTTAAAGCATTTTCCCCCTGAATATTCCACTGTATTAATGGCCTGGGAGTTGGTTATATATTAATATGTTAATTATATTAATAATACAAAATAATACAACAGAATTTTATTAACATAGCTTTATGAATTCAGGATATTTTGGATTTTTTTTTCGAGACAAGATCTTACTATGTACTTCTTGCTGTTCTAGAACTTACTATGTAGACTCACAGACTTCTACCTGCCTCTTCCCCCCAAAAGCTGGAATTCAAGGTGCATACCATGTTGTTGGGCTTAAGATTCTTTTGAAATCACATTTTACTCAGAAAACCTTAAAATTTTTTTTCTCATGCTTTTACCATTTTTTTTTTTAAAAGAGGACATGATGCTGGGAGAAATGTGGAGAGAGAACCTGGGGGGGGGAGCTGGAGGGGAAGAGAGTGGGTTGTGGATGTGATAAAGATACCCCATATACATGAATTTCAAAGAGTACATAAAAATACAAATCCTATTAAAATCCTTTTCTTTCTAATGGGATCTCTTAGGAGGATGCGCTCCTAAGCCTATGCCGCCCACCAAACGTGCCTCCATCCTTGGAGTAGTCCAGCAGCACGCCTTCCTTCCGGCAGACCGGCCGATGGCAAGACGTCATGTTGTTCTCACTGCCGATGCGTCCCCAGTACTGCAGGAATCTAAAGACAAGCAAACATTCCCTCTCAGAATGACGGATCAGAGCAAAGATGTCACTCAGGTCCGGGGAGTCCAGAGTGCCAACTGGTGCCAACTGTGCCACCATGACGGGCGTGAGAAAGCCGTGACTTACTTTGCGCCTCTCAGATCTAAGTCTTGAGTAATAGCTTGTCTCACAGTGGAGCCCCCGAAATAGAGTGCTGTGTTCTCGGCCAGGATCCCGCATTCCGTACAGGTGCTCCCACCTTCTAAGGACATCCACAAGTCGGGCTTGATCTCTTCGCTGTCAAAGCGCTCTTTCAGGAAAGTCTGTGGGGGCGGGGGGGGGGGCAATGCAGTTAAAGATGATGGTTTCTGGCAGAAACGACGGTATTTTACCCAACACAATTGTTTAGACTCAGAAGTAACAGAACTGATTTCAGTGTTTTTGGAAAGGTATGTTTGAAAGACAATAGGTTATGCTCATAACTACTTTTTACCATATACTGAAGATAATTTAAACTGCTTACGTGAAATGTAGTAATTAGATTCTTATCTTTTAAGATGTAAAAAGGTTGGCTTCTATTCTAACACACATCAAAGTGCAGATTCAAGGTCAAAACATCAGTATCTTTTTGATATAATCCTAATCCATACAAAATCAGAGTAATTAAATAATACCTAGAAAGAATCGAGAGAAAGTCCTTTCTTCTCTCCAAGGAAATGAAATAATTCAGCTATCCTAGAAACATAATAACTAAAACCAAACACAGAAATACTATTTTTTATAGCCCTTAATTCCCAGAGAATTTATATTATCCAGAGAAGGGAAGTGATATAATTTTATCTTATGTTTAGAGAACACAGACTTGCAGTTGCAATAGAAACAGTATTTATGTGCCTCAATGTTTTTCTGTATGTTCCCCAGTTCTATAAGAGAGCTCTATCCTGTGTGGCTAAATAAGTCTCATTTCTTCAAACAGAGCACAATCGACCCCATAATTAAAGGCATGCAAACACAAGGCCGTCTGGCTCGACTTCATTAATGGTGAGAAAATGAGTACAATTTTTCATAAATGAATGTTCATATGTAAGAACATGAGCCAGAGGAAATGCGTGGCTAACCTCACATGCTCTCATTAGAAGACTAAATTAGCGGCCACAATGCAGACTCAGAATCTCCTCTCTGAGAAATACTAATGACATCTGAATGTTCACATGAGGTCTCAGGCCTTTTCTTTACAACTGAGCTATAGCTTCAAATTTTATTTATTGTCAATATTTGCTAGGCTTCAGTTACCTGTTCTTTTTTCTTTTTTTTTTTTTAAATTTAAGATTTCCTGTTTAGGCTGCCCTGGAACTCGCTGAAAAGTCCAGGATTGTAGGTGGGAGCCATGATCTCGGGCAGTTCTAATGTTTCAGCTGGGACATTTTTCCACTATTGAAATGATGTATGTCCCTGTTTATTTACAGAAACAAAACACATGTGTACCATCTGTGTTCAGAAGCCACAGTGACTACATACTGAGCAACGAACGTGTCAAAAACGACTCAGCCACATTTCAGTTTTTTAATAAGTCAGACCATAGAACTTTCTGGAAAAAAGTTCGAGCAGTGTTTCAGCATGGTTGAACATTTGTTTTGGGGGCTGTCTGTAATATTTGCTTCATTTGATAGGAAAGTATCATCCTCCTTTGTATCAATTGTAAAAGTAAGGTCTATTTTAAAAAAGACAAATACTGACTTTAAACTGAATTTTTTTTTTTTTAAAGAAAAATGCTGGACATAGTGGCACATGCCTTTAATCCCAGCATTAGAGAAATAGTCAGGCATCTCTATGAATCTGAGGTCAGCCTGGTGTTCACAGGATCGTGAGACAGTTGAGGAAGGAGCTGTAGGAGGGAAAGGTAGAGACAGACAGGCAGGGACAGAGACACTTAACTTTGCTACAGACTGTTACTCTCACACATAAAATCTAGTCTGTAAGGGAACAGCTCAACAGTACCTTCAGGGTGTGAGTTAAGTAGCAGTTTGGGCCTGAGTACCCTGGGTCACAGATGCACTGTTCCCTTAGGCAGTCTCCGTGGCCACCACAGTTGTCCAAACATCCAGGGCCAAGGTAGAAATTGTCAATTGCCCACTGCACATCTGAATATTTCTGGTAGAACCTAAACCTTACAGGACTGTTGGCAAAAGCAAAGGAATGAAAACCAAAAGTTAACTTTATTCAGAGTAATTTTATCACACACACACACACACACACACACATACACGCCCACACACACTGTTTATGAGAAAAAAAAAAAACCACTTCAGTTATCTCTGTGAATGAAGTAAGTTAATAAAAATGTATTCTGACCACTTCCAACTTCCAGTTTCTAGTAACGAAACTGTGTAGCTGCTTTCTACACACTTCTGTAGAAATTTGCAAAACAAATAAAAACCGGTGAGACTGTTTCAAACACAGAATTATCTTCTAGTGCAATGGAGAATCATAAGTCAGATTTCTGTTTCTTGTTTTAAAATTGAATTTTAGGGTTGTATACAAAGTGTCCAACTTACACTTTGTCCCCATTCATTTGCATTCATCTCTCTCCCCAGCACTCCTCCCCCATGATCTCTCTCTCTCTCCCCTCTGGCTGGTTCCCCTCCCCCATGCTCTTCCTCCTCTGGCTGGTTCCCCTCCCCCATGATCTCTCTCTCCTCTGGCTGGTTCCTTGTCTTCTTCTGGTTACTTCCAATTCCTGCATCTCTGTCACCTGAATTCCATTACCTTCCATATTCTACACTTTCCTTGAAATCTCTCCCTCCCCTCTCTTGGTCTCCTTTCTGGTTTTGCAATCCCTCTTCCACCTGTGCACACAGGGCAAGTTTTAAATCTAGGTTCTGCAGATGAAACAAAGCTTGCAGTGCTTGGCTTAGTTCGCTTGTCGTCATGATTTCCAGCTGCACCACTTTCCTTGCAGGCGTCACAGTTTCATTTTTCATGGTAGCTGCATTAAATTTCACAGTGGGTATGTACCACATTAAAGTGTTTATTTGCCACCTTATCTATGCAGGCGTTT